>NC_030684.2:8949379-9039379 GCF_000004195.4 Xenopus tropicalis
GGAACTCTGTACCCTGCTGCCCAGTGCCGACTCTCTCCCCTATTGTATTAATGTGCAGAGGAATTGTGTGTGTGTTACAGTTACACTGTAGCCTGCAGGGGTCTCTCCTCATGTAATAATGGGGAAAGCAGAGCCTGTAGTAGGGGCATTGGAACCTGCTCTACCGGAGCTTACAATCTAAGGTCCCTATCCCATTCCCATTAGCCCCTGCCCCAGTGAGCTTACAATCTAAGGTCCCTATCACATTCCCATCAGTCCCTGCCCCAGTGAGCTTACAATCTAAGGTCCCTATCCCATTCCCATCAGTCCCTGCCCCAGTGAGCTTACAATCTAAGGTCCCTATCCCATTCCCATCAGTCCCTGCCCCAGTGAGCTTACAATCTAAGGTCCCTATCCCATTCCCATCAGTCCCTGCCCCAGTGAGCTTACAATCTAAGGTCCCTATCACATTCCCATCAGTCCCTGCCCCAGTGAGCTTACAATCTAAGGTCCCTATCACATTCCCATCAGCCCCTGCCCCAGTGAGCTTACAATCTAAGGTCCCTATCACATTCCCATCAGCCCCTGCCCCAGTGAGCTTACAATCTAAGGTCCCTATCACATTCCCATCAGTCCCTGCCCCAGTGAGCTTACAATCTAAGGTCCCTATCACATTCCCATCAGCCCCTGCCCCAGTGAGCTTACAATCTAAGGTACCTATCACATTCCCATCAGCCCCTGCCCCAGTGAGCTTACAATCTAAGGTCCCTATCACATTCCCATCAGCCCCTGCCCCAGTGAGCTTACAATCTAAGGTCCCTATCACATTCCCATCAGTCCCTGCCCCAGTGAGCTTACAATCTAAGGTCCCTATCACATTCCCATCAGCCCCTGCCCCAGTGAGCTTACAATGTAAGGCCCCTATCACATTCCCATCAGTCCCTGCCCCAGTGAGCTTACAATCTAAGGTCCCTATCAAGCCTATTGTACTGATTGTGGTTTTCTATGGAAACGCCAGTGTTGTACTTGCCAGCTGGACACATACACAGCTTGACCCTTTCTGCGCAATATAAAAATGCTGTAAAACCACAGAAAAAAAAACAAAACGTCAAATTGCATTTTTTTGCCAGGGGAAAAGCACAGAAGCCCACGCTTTGCTGATTAGTAGTTTTGAGCCCAATTAATGAGGAATAAGTAAATGAAATAGGGCTGAATGAAGGCAATGGCACATAATGACAGCAGATAAATGAATCCCTGGCAGAGAGTGGAAGTGAAATGGTTAAAATCCATTAAAACATTGGTTGGTCCTAAATAAGATTTTCATTGAGTTTTCTTTTTTCCCATGAGGTTTTGATTATCTGTGTCAGTGTTCACCTTTGAGAAAATGCTCCTTATTTTATGGGAAAGCTTTGATTTTATGGATTTTAGCGCTGCCCATACTTTTCCCTCTGTTTCTAACGTTATTGGGGTTACAGCATGGCAACGTTTCTACTCCAGATTAACCATCAGCAGCCACAGGGCAAACTAGGCATTAACCTTGGTATTTGTCCTGAATTAAAGAAAGCAAAATCTATTTTGTATCCAAGTTCAGACCTGGTCTATGGAGTCCTTAACCTGGCTAGGGTTTGCTACAGGCCCGGACTGGCAATCTGTGGGTTCTGGCAAATGCCAGGGGGGCTGTAAGGTGCCACAGACAGTCACTATTTATTGGGCTGGGGGGGGCTGTTTGTGCCTCTGGGTACTGGGAATGCCAGGGGGGCTGTAAGGTGCCACAGACAGTCACTATTTATTGGGCTGGGGGGGCTGTTTGTGCCTCTGGGTACTGGGAATGCCAGGGGGGCTGTAAGGTGCCACAGACAGTCACTATTTATTGGGCTGGGGGGGGGCTGTTTGTGCCTCTGGGTACTGGGAATGCCGGGGGGGCTGTAAGGTGCCACAGACAGTCACTATTTATTGGGCTGGGGGGGCTGTTTGTGCCTCTGGGTACTGGGAATGCCAGGGGGGCTGTAAGGTGCCACAGACAGTCACTATTTATTGGGCTGGGGGGGCTGTTTGTGCCTCTGGGTACTGGGAATGCCAGGGGGGCTGTAAGGTGCCACAGACAGTCACTATTTATTGGGCTGGGGGGGCTGTTTGTGCCTCTGGGTACTGGGAATGCCAGGGGGGCTGTAAGGTGCCACAGACAGTCACTATTTATTGGGCTGGGGGGGGGCTGTTTGTGCCTCTGGGTACTGGGAATGCCGGGGGGGCTGTAAGGTGCCACAGACAGTCACTATTTATTGGGCTGGGGGGGGGGGCTGTTTGTGCCTCTGGGTACTGGGAATGCCAGGGGGGCTGTAAGGTGCCACAGACAGTCACTATTTATTGGGCTGGGGGGGGGCTGTTTGTGCCTCTGGGTACTGGGAATGCCAGGGGGGCTGTAAGGTGCCACAGACAGTCACTATTTATTGGGCTGGGGGGGCTGTTTGTGCCTCTGGGTACTGGGAATGCCAGGGGGGCTGTAAGGTGCCACAGACAGTCACTATTTATTGGGCTGGGGGGGCTGTTTGTGCCTCTGGGTACTGGGAATGCCGGGGGGGCTGTAAGGTGCCACAGACAGTCACTATTTATTGGGCTGGGGGGGGGGGGCTGTTTGTGCCTCTGGGTACTGGGAATGCCAGGGGGGCTGTAAGGTGCCACAGACAGTCACTATTTATTGGGCTGGGGGGGGGGGGCTGTTTGTGCCTCTGGGTACTGGGAATGCCAGGGGGGCTGTAAGGTGCCACAGACAGTCACTATTTATTGGGCTGGGGGGGCTGTTTGTGCCTCTGGGTACTGGGAATGCCGGGGGGGCTGTAAGGTGCCACAGACAGTCACTATTTATTGGGCTGGGGGGGGGCTGTTTGTGCCTCTGGGTACTGGGAATGCCAGGGGGGCTGTAAGGTGCCACAGACAGTCACTATTTATTGGGCTGGGGGGGGGGGCTGTTTGTGCCTCTGGGTACTGGGAATGCCAGGGGGGCTGTAAGGTGCCACAGACAGTCACTATTTATTGGGCTGGGGGGGGGCTGTTTGTGCCTCTGGGTACTGGGAATGCCAGGGGGGCTGTAAGGTGCCACAGACAGTCACTATTTATTGGGCTGGGGGGGGCTGTTTGTGCCTCTGGGTACTGGGAATGCCAGGGGGGCTGTAAGGTGCCACAGACAGTCACTATTTATTGGGCTGGGGGGGGCTGTTTTTGCCTCTGGGTACTGGGAATGCCAGGGGGCTGTAAGGTGCCACAGACAGTCACTATTTATTGGGCTGGGGGGGTGTTTGTGCCTCTGGGTACTGGGAATGCCAGGGGGGCTGTAAGGTGCCACAGACAGTCACTATTTATTGGGCTGGGGGGGGGCTGTTTGTGCCTCTGGGTACTGGGAATGCCAGGGGGGCTGTAAGGTGCCACAGACAGTCACTATTTATTTGGGCTGGGGGGCTGTTTGTGCCTCTGGGTACTGGGAATGCCAGGGGGGCTGTAAGGTGCCACAGACAGTCACTATTTATTGGGTTGGGGGGGCTGTTTGTGCCTCTGGGTACTGGGAATGCCAGGGGGGCTGTAAGGTGCCACAGACAGTCACTATTTAATGGGCTGGGGGGGGGCTGTTTGTGCCTCTGGGTACTGGGAATGCCAGGGGGGCTGTAAGGTGCCACAGACAGTCACTATTTATTGGGCTGGGGGGGCTGTTTGTGCCTCTGGGTACGGGGAATGCCAGGGGGGCTGTAAGGTGCCACAGACAGTCACTATTTATTGGGCTGGGGGGGCTGTTTGTGCCTCTGGGTACGGGGAATGCCAGGGGGGCTGTAAGGTGCCACAGACAGTCACTATTTATTGGGCTGGGGGGGCTGTTTGTGCCTCTGGGTACTGGGAATGCCAGGGGGGCTGTAAGGTGCCACAGACAGTCACTATTTATTGGGCTGGGGGGGCTGTTTGTGCCTCTGGGTACGGGGAATGCCAGGGGGGCTGTAAGGTGCCACAGACAGTCACTATTTATTGGGCTGGGGGGGCTGTTTGTGCCTCTGGGTACTGGGAATGCCAGGGGGGCTGTAAGGTGCCACAGACAGTCACTATTTATTGGGCTGGGGGGGCTGTTTGTGCCTCTGGGTACTGGGAATGCCATGGGGGCTGTAAGGTGCCACAGACAGTCACTATTTATTGGGCTGGGGGGGGCTGTTTGTGCCTCTGGGTACTGGGAATGCCAGGGGGGCTGTAAGGTGCCACAGTCACTATTTATTGGGCTGGGGTGGCTGTTTGTGCCTCTGGGTACTGGGAATGCCAGGGGGGCTGTAAGGTGCCACAGACAGTCACTATTTATTGGGCTGGGGGGGGCTGTTTGTTCCTCTGGGTACTGGGAATGCCAGGGGGGCTGTAAGGTGCCACAGACAGTCACTATTTATTGGGCTGGGGGGGGGCTGTTTGTTCCTCTGGGTACTGGGAATGCCAGGGGGGCTGTAAGGTGCCACAGACAGTCACTATTTATTGGGCTGGGGGGGGCTGTTTGTGCCTCTGGGTACTGGGAATGCCAGGGGGGCTGTAAGGTGCCACAGACAGTCACTATTTATTGGGCTGGGGGGGGGCTGTTTGTTCCTCTGGGTACTGGGAATGCCAGGGGGGCTGTAAGGTGCCACAGACACTCACTATTTATTGGGCTGGGGGGGCTGTTTGTGCCTCTGGGTACTGGGAATGCCAGGGGGGCTGTAAGGTGCCACAGACAGTCACTATTTATTGGGCTGGGGGGGCTGTTTGTGCCTCTGGGTACTGGGAATGCCAGGGGGGCTGTAAGGTGCCACAGACAGTCACTATTTAATGGGCTGGGGGGGCTGTTTGTGCAGGAGGTTATGACCCGGACAGTCCTTCTGAAAACCCGGGCTGTCTGGGTCTTGACCGGACAGGTGGCAACCCTAGTCTCAGTCCAGACCTGCCTGGAACTAGGGTAGGAAAAAGAGGTATAAGAGCCAATTGGGGTGGGGGGCACAATCAAAGGGGAAGGGAGATACCAGAGAGGTACAGGGGTGAACAAACGGAGGGGGGTTATATAGGTGGGAGGTAGGAGTGGCGGTCAGGGCTCCAGGCCAATTAGCATTGCATAGTGTCACGGGAGCCAGGGATACTTGGCCTAGGTCTGACAGTCCTTCTTCCCCAGCCACATACAATAAGTCCCTTAAAGTTGCCTGTATTTCCTTTACCTGTAGGGTTGCCAGCATTTTTTTTCTTTTATTATGGGCCTTTAGGTTGGGGGGCAGGAAGTGACATCAATTGGGGGCCGGCACTATGCAGGGGAATGGGTGTATGGGGCAGGTGGGTGGGGCAGAAGCGTGTATATAAAAGGGAGTGTTCTGCCACTCAGAGAGTAAGGGAAGGAAGGGATTATGGGTAGGGTTCCCACCGCCATGTAATCACTCCAACTTGCAGCGCAGCAGTAAAGTGTGCCTGAGTCTGAGCTTTCAGCCGGCGCTACACATTAGAACTGCTTTCAGCTAACCTATTGTTTCTCCTACTCCCATGTAACTGGAGGAGTCCCAAGCCGGACTTGGATTTCTTACTATTGAGTGCTATTCTGATACCTACTGGGAGCTGCTATCTTGCTCCCTTCCAATTGTTCTGCTGATCGGCTGCTGGGGGTGAGGGGGGGGATATCACTCCAACTTGCAGCGCAGCAGTAAAGTGTGCCTGAGTCTGAGCTTTTAGCCAGCGCTACACATTAGAACTGCTTTCAGCTAACCTATTGTTTCTCCTACTCCCATGTAACTGGAGGAGTCCCAAGCCGGACTTGGATTTCTTACTATTGAGTGCTATTCTGATACCTACTGGGAGCTGCTATCTTGCTCCCTTCCCATTGTTCTGCTGATCGGCTGCTGGGGGTGAGGGGGGTGGATATCACTCCAACTTGCAGCGCAGCAGTAAAGTGTGACTGAAGTTTATCAGGTTTTCCCATGACAGCATGGGGTCACCTTCTCCTTGAAATACCCATCGGTTTACAGAATTGCGGTGCATCGGCACTGGTGTGAACTAACAAGAAGTTTGGGGGCTTTCTCCCCCCCCAATAATATCTACCATTTATATTCCGGCAGCCGCGCTAAACAAACTCCTGCTGGTTTGATGTGTTCCGATGGATCCCTCGGCGTCATTTCGCTTCTCCGAGACCCTCGGCAGCTTGTCAGCAAGTGATGGCGGCTTTGATTAACTCCTAGTGGGACGTCTCTGAGTCTTCCCTTATTGTATCATTTGCAGAAAATAATATTGTGCGCAGATGGGGAGCAACGGCGTTGGCGCGACTAATTCATTTGTATTCCTCGCGTAAAGCCGACGGCGCCATGCAGCGTACCGTGGGGGGGTAGGAGCTGCCAATCCGCTGTTCATTCCGCACACTAGGGCTATTGTTGTCTATACACGGGGAAAGGGTATGTACAGGAGCTTGCACTTCAATATATTCTTTAGCTTAGTATTTCTGCTTTGCTTTACTGCTTTAATACTTTTCTGTTATGATTAATGATCAGGGAAATCAACCAATGACTGTAGGGGGCTTTGATTTGCCAGGCTTCTAGGCAGGACAGTGGTTCCTATAGGAGGAAAATCTTGATCACCGGGGAAAGGGGGGGGTGCAAAAATGTTAGGCACCCCCACCTGATATCCTGGGCCGGTTGTATTCAACAAACAAGAGCACCGGCCTGGGGTATCAGGTAAGTTATTACAATCACTGAGGGTGCCTATGGTTTGGTACCCCCCCCCCCCCAGTGATTGTAACTTTCCTTATCCTTTATACCAGGGGTGGGCAAACGGTTAGGCTCAGGGGCCACATTGACAGACGGGCCGGCACTTAGATGCAGTCTCAACGTAAAGTCTCGCGTGATGAGATTTGTGGAGTCGGGACAAAGTGAGACACACCAATCGGACGGATTAAAGAGGCCAACGGGCCGGACGTGGCCCACGGGCCGTAGTTTGCCCACCCCTGCTTTAGACTGTGAGGCAGAAGCAGTGGCTGGCAGGGGGTCCAACCTAAAGATCACTTAGGGTGAGATATGGAGGGACATACCAATGTGATAGTTCTGAAAGCCCACCTTGATGTTCAGTTAGATTGAGATTTGGGGGCGAGTGCTATTTGCTGTCCTAAATTTTTGGACCTAAGGCGGATAAACCTATATTAGGGGTGTCAAGTCACATAAGGGGGCCGGAATCTAAAACACAGGCTAAGCCGTGGGCCTAATATTTTTATTAAGATACTTATTAAAGCTGTGGTTCTGAACCGTCCTAATGCTGTGACCCTTTAATACAGTTCCTCATGTTGTGGTGACCCCCAACCATAAAGTTATTCCTAAGACCATTGGAAATATGTGTTTTCGGATGGTCTTAAGCGACCCCTGTGAAAGGGTCGTTCCACCCCCAAAGGGGTCCCGACCCACAGGTTGAGAAGCGCTGTAGTAAAGGATAGATCCACATAAAACAGCGAGGCGGGCCGGATTTGGTGCGGGGACCTTGTGTTTGACACATGTAACTTATATTTTCATAAGTCCAGTTGCTTTAGACTTAATTCTGCTGGATACTGTATGTCTGTAGCCTTGTTATACGCACAATGGAGATCTGACAACATTTTGGACACCGCCATTTTGGACATATTACACAGTGCTGGGTCTCCCTGAGGTCTGAAATAGAAGTAGGAAAGAAGAGGTTCAGGTGAAGAACCTCAGACCACCCTGACCAGTTCTGCCATATCCTCATCTTTGCTGGACCCTAATATTGAGCCTTTTTATCTTCTGCAGATGATATTTCCATGAGGCCCCCTTGGACAGTGATGTTGAAAACATGTAGAATCACTGCCAAAATGACAGTAGATATATAAAATGGATATGTATGTAGGCCAGATGGGACAAATGGGAAAATATGGGACAAATGGGAGAATATGGGACAAATGGGAGAATATGGGACAAATGGGAGAATATGGGAAAAATGGGAGAATATGGGACAAATCGGAGAATATGGGACAAATAGGAGAAGATGGGACAAATGGGAGAAGATGGGACAAATGGGAGAATATGGGACAAATCGGAGAATATGGGACAAATAGGAGAATATGGGACAAATCGGAGAATATGTGACAAATGGGAGAAGATGGGACAAATGGGAGAAGATGGGACAAATGGGAGAATATGGGACAAATCGGAGAAGATGGGACAAATCGGAGAAGATGGGACAAATGGGAGAATATGGGACAAATGGGAGAATATGGGACAAATGGGAGAATATGGGACAAATGGGAGAAGATGGGACAAATGGGAGAATATGGGACAAATGGGAGAAGATGGGACAAATGGGAGAATATGGGAGAATATGGGACAAATGGGAGAATATGGGAGAAGATGGGACAAATGGGAGAATATGGGAGAAGATGGGACAAATGGGAGAATATGGGAGAAGATGGGACAAATGGGAGAATATGGGACAAATGGGAGAATATGGGACAAATGGGAGAAGATGGGACAAATGGGAGAATATGGGACAAATGGCAGAATATGGGACTGATTACATATATCAAGGCTTATAGTGTATTAGACAAAGTGACAGCCGACCTTTGTAAAACAGAGACACTTTGCCTTTGACATATTCTCACCCAGCGGCTGGGATGATGGATGGAATTTTCCGCTGAATATGAAAGGTTGTCGATCCGGCGACAGTGCCAAGCTTGATATATATCATTCTCTGCTGTTCATTTTAGATCAAGGACAGCAACACGGGGCATTTCCCTAAATCTGTCATTTATCCGCTCTCAGTGGGAGAGCCAAGCGCTCAACGTGACGGCCATGGGTTTGCAACTGCCAACGTGGCTGCCAAAGAGATGAGCCATTTGTCAGACTTCGAAAGCCATCGAGTTTGTGGCTTCTAGATATCGGAACAGATGGCTTCACCGGAGCTGTCATAGTTGAGGGAAAGCTTCAAGCCCTGATAGGTTTAGATGTAATAGACTGAAAACTACAGATCCCAGGATGGACAAAAGCAACTGTCAACAAGCATCAAGTTTGGTGACCACCATGACTGACTGGTGAAGAAGCTGCCAATGGGAAATGCCGAGGGCTATATTGGTTTCCATATTGCTGTACATTGTAAGCTGATTGGTGCAGTCATCAAGGATCAACACATACATAGAGTAGTCTAATTGGCTGGGGAGCTCTGGTATCTAAATAGGAGTGACCTTGTCTTTCATCCCCTACAAAGACTGAGCAACAGGGCACCCTATAAAGCAATGATACCCCAAGGGGCAACATGTTCCTCACCTCCCCCTTTGATGTTGCTCCCAATGGCCCCAAAGTAGGTGCCATTTCTGGCTTGGAGACTAGTTTTGGAAGCCCAGAGACACTCCAAGCAGAGCTTCCAATAGGCCAGCAGTCCCCATGGGGCTACCAAATAACCAATCACAGCCCTTATTTGGCACCCCCAAAGAACTTTTTTCATGCTTCTGTGGCTCCCCATGGGTGAAAAAGGTTGGGGATCCCTGCTACCCAGCTGCCCTTTTGGTGACCAGACATAAGGAGGTGCTAACCTATCTCAGTGATCTATTGCTTGAAGCATTGTATTCAGAGTATGGAAGCCTCAATGGAACATTGTTTTTATCATTTTTATGCATGGGCACAGTTAGCCCAGTATTCCAAAACAGCCAATCAAATCATTGGGTGGCACAGTTGGGTGGCAATGTCCAAAAACAGGCAAGTTGAATGACCATAGTTTGGCTGAGTCACTTTAGATTGGAAGCTCCTCTTGGGAAGGGATTAATGTATCTGTTTCACCCTATAACATGTAAGAAATCTAATCCATTAGAAACTGCATTCTGATTGGTTGCTCAGGGTTATTAAGCCAGGACCTACTGTGTTGTGCCTTGTTCTACCAGTTACAGTAGCCCTTTGGCACCTTATCACTGGGTTTGGGTATTTAAGTGTTTGGTAGGGTGTAGTGATGGGCAAAATGTTTCGGCAGGCATGGATTCACGGCAAATTTCCGTGTTTCACCATTGGCAGATTGTTTCGCGAAACGGATGAAAAAATTAATTGTGGAAAAATTCGCAGAGCGTCCAAAAATTGTCACCTGCGCCAAAAGAATAGCCGCGGGCGACAAAAGAATAGCCGTGTGACAAGCCGCGGGCGACAAAAGAATAGCCGTGGGTGACAAAAGAATAGCGGCGGGCGACAAAAGAATAGCGGCAGGCGACAAAAGAATAGTGGCGGGCGACAAAAGAATAGCCACGGGCGACAAAAGAATAGCCGTGTGACAAAAGAATTGCCACGGGGGCGACAAAAGGATAGCCATGCAACAAAAGAATAGCCGTGGGTGACAAAAGAATAGCCGCGGGTGACAAAAGAATAGCCGTGCGACAAAATAATAGCCGTGGGTGACAAAAGAATAGCCGCGGGCGACAAAAGAATAGCCGTGCGACAAGCCGCAGGCGACAAAAGAATAGCCGTGGGTGACAAAAGAATAGCGGCGGGCGACAAAAGAATAGCGGTGGGTGACAAAAGAATAGGGGCGGGCGACAAAAGAATAGCGGTGGGTGACAAAAGAATAGCGGTGGGTGACAAAAGAATAGCGGCGGGCGACAAAAGAATAGCGGCGGGTGACAAAAGAATAGCCGTGGGTGACAAAAGAATAGCCGTGGGTGACAAAAGAATAGCCGTGCGACAAAAGAATTGCCACGGGTGACAAAAGAATAGCCATGCGACAAAAGAATAGCTGTGGGCGACAAAAGTATAGCCATGCGAGATAGTCACGGGCAACAAATTTTTTTGACGTGCGTCATTTTCGCCGTTTCACGAATTTTTCGCCTTTTCGCGAATCTTTTGAAAGATTTGTGAATTTTTCGGCGAAGCGAAATGGGACAGATTTGCTCATCACTACTAGGGTGGGGGTTCTGTTGGTTTCACCCCTGAGGAAGAGCACAGTGGTGGTTGAAATATTTGTAAATACTTTTTCTTTTTATAGTTCTCTTTACCTGCCCCCGAGTGAGTTGGCCTAACAGTTAAGGGTAGTGCTCCTCCTTGTTCCTGTATATATATATATATAAGAAATGTTAAGATCCAGCTCAGAAGCCGGTGCCGTTGGAAATGCGGAAGCCAAGACTATAATTAGTGATGTAAAGATTCTTAGGTCAAAATGAACTGAGAAAAAAATTGAGTTTTAAAATAGCCGGTGTTTTACTGGGTAAAAATCAATCCCCGGCTGCTTGTAAAAACGCGGATCTTCATCAGGATGAAATGCTGTTTGTTATTGACACAGACTTGTAGTCTCCTCTCAGGGCAACTTGTGCTGGCGCAGCAATACGGCCTGGGCTTCCATTATACTGATATAAGGGGGTCATTTGTTCCCTATCATCTCTCTCTCTCTCTCTCTCTCTCTCTCTCTCTCTCTCTATCTATCTATCTATCTATCATCTCTCTCTGTGTCTATCTATCTATCTATCTATATCATCTTTCTATCTATCTATCTATCTATCTATTTATCTCTCTCTCTCTCTCTCTCTCTCTCTCTCTCTCTATCTATCATCTATCTAACTATCTATCTATCTATCATCTCTCTCTGTATCTATCTATCTATCTATCTATCTATCTCTGTATCTATCTATCTATCTATCTATCTATCTATCTATCTATCTATCATATCTATCTATCTATCTATCATCTCTCTCTGTATCTATCTATCTATCTATCTATCTATCTATCTATCATCTTTCTCTCTATCTATCTATCTCTGTATCTATCTATCTATCTATCTATCTATCTATCTATCTATCTATCTATCATCTCTCTCTGTATCTATCTATCTATCTATCTATCTATCTATCTATCTATCTATCTCTGTATCTATCTATCTATCTATCTATCATATCTATCTATCTATCTATCATCTCTCTCTGTGTCTATCTATCTATCTATTTATCTCTCTCTCTCTCTCTCTCTCTCTCTCTCTATCTATCATCTATCTAACTATCTATCTATCTATCTATCTATCTATCTATCTATCTATCATCTCTCTCTGTATCTATCTATCTATCTATCTATCTATCTATCTGTCTGTCTGTTTATCTATCTATCTCTATCTATCTATCTATATATCATATCTATCTATCTATCTAACTATCTATCTATCATCTCTCTCTCTCTCTCTCTCTCTCTATCTATCATCTATCTATCTATCTATCTATCTATCTATCATCTCTCTCTGTATCTATCTATCTATCTATCTATCTATCTGTCTGTCTGTTTATCTATATCTATCTATCTATCTATCTATCTATCTATCTATCTATCTATCATATCTATCTATCTATCTATCTATCTATCTGTCTGTCTGTTTATCTATCTATCTCTATCTATCTATCTATCTATGATATCTATCTATCTATCTATCTATCTATCTATCTATCTATCTATCTATCTATCTATCATCTCTCTCTGTGTCTATCTATCTATTTATCTCTCTCTCTCTCTCTCTCTCTCTCTCTCTCTATCTATCATCTATCTAACTATCTATCTATCTATCTATCTATCATCTCTCTCTCTATCTATCTATCTATCTATCTATCTGTCTGTTTATCTATCTATCTCTATCTATCTATCTATCTATCTATCTATCTATCTATCTATCTATCTATCATATCTATCTATCTATCTATCTATCTATCTATCTATCTATCATCTCTCTCTGTATCTATCTATCTATCTATCTATCTATCTATCTATCTATCTATCTATCTATCATACCTATCTATCTATCTATCTATCTAACTATCTATCTATCTATCTATCATCTCTCTCTGTATCTATCTATCTATCTATCTATCTATCTGTATGTCTGTTTATCTATCTATCTATCTCTATCTATCTATCTATCTATCTATCTATCTATCATATCTATCTATCTATCTATCTATCTATCATCTCTCTCTCTATCTATCTATCTATCTATCTATCTATCTATCTATCTATCTATCTATCATACCTATCTATCTATCTATCTATCTAACTATCTATCTATCTATCATCTCTCTCTGTATCTATCTATCTATCTATCATCTCTCTCTGTATCTATCTATCTATCTATCTATCTATCTATCTATCTATCTATCTATCTGTCTGTTTATCTATCTATCTATCTATCTATCTATCATATCTATCTATCTATCTATCTATCTATCTATCTATCTATCATCTCTCTCTGTATCTATCTATCTATCTATCAATCATCTATCTATTCAGCCTTTATTGAACATCCCCCATACATTGGCCCGATACGGAGCTGAATGCAAAATATATAATGGAATAGTATAAGGTGCATAGATTTTGGGGTTGGGGGAGTGCAAGGGTAATGGGAATATTAGGGGGTCTTTATCCTGCCCCCTATGTGTCCCCTATGTGCGTATGGCCGTCCCCTACAATCCCAGCCAAGAGACTATGGATAACCATGGTTTTCTCCAGCTGGAGTTCCATTCCGTGTGTGGGTTCCGGATGACCTGGTATCTGGGCCAGTACACGTGCCTTCTTCCCTTGTGGAAACACTAATGTTCCGGTACTTTCTGTCGGAGAGCGTCGCAGCTCGGGCCCTACTGCAGGATGCGCTGAGAAATGCGACTGGAACCCCGCAGCGAGGGCTGTTGCAGTTGGGGGGATACTTTCTTAGCGTAATGCAGAATAGCTGACCAAGTTCTTTTTATTCACAACAATTCATTAGACTTGTGCTCCTTCTCCCTTGGGACTGAAGAGCTATTCCCCCATGCCCTCTCCAAACTTTCCCACAATCCACCGCTCCTCATTAATCAAACCCATAACCCATTGCCTTTCCCACTCAACTGGAGTTTTATCCTCCAGATTAATATCTGCTCTTATCATCCCTGTTCTGAAATACCCTCTCTTGATGCTCTTTGTATCCAACTGACTGGCTTTCTCTTTAATCATGGCTTACTTGCCCCTCTCCAATCTGGTTGTGGCAATAACATTCCCCACAAACACTCTATGTTGACCAGTCCACCAAAGCCAAAACACTTCTTACTAATAGTAATGGGTGAAATGTTCCGGCAGGCATGGATTCACGGCAAATTTCCACGTTTCGCCATTGGCGGATTGTTTCGTGAAATGGATAAAAAAATTCACCGTGAGTCCAAAAATCAAAAAGAATCAAAAGAATAGCCACGGTCGACAAAAGAATAGCTGCGGCGACGAAAGAATAGCCGCGCAACAAAAGAATAGCCGCGGGCGACGAAAGAATAGCCGCGGGCCTCTTCCCTGCCCCCCCTTCCCCGTGATATAATGGCCCCATCTCTTCCCCACCCCCCTGATGTCACGGCCCGCCTCTTCCCTGCCCCCCCCGTTCCCCATGACATCATGGCCCCATTTCTTCCCCGCCCCCATGATGTCACAGCCTGCCTCTTCCCTGCCCCCCTTCCCCGTGATATCATGGCCCCATCTCTTCCCCGCCCCCATGATGTCACGGCCCCACCTCTTCCCTGTCCCCCCTTCCCCATGACATCATGGCCCCATCTCTTCCCCGATCCATGATGTCACGTCCCGCCTCTTCCCTGCCCCCCCTCCCCATGACATCATGGCCCCATCTCTTCCCTGCCCCCATGATGTCACAACCTGCCTCTTCCCTGCCCCCCTTCCCTGTGACATCATGGCCCCATCTCTTCCCCACCCCCTGATGTCATGGCCCGCCTCTTCCCTGCCCCCCCTTCCCCGTGACATCATGGCCCCATCTCTTCCCCACCCCCATGATGTCACGGCCCGCCTCTTCCCTGCCCCCCCTTCCCCATGACATCATGGCCCCATCTCTTCCCCGCCCTTATTATGTCACGACTCCACCTCTTCCCTGCCCCCCCCCCTTCCCTATGACATCACACCTGCCTGGCAAAGAAAGCCTGCAGAGGTGGCAACTCTAATGCAGATAGTGCTTAATCTTGGTGAGTTGGGCAGGGGGTACAGGGCTGACCTGTTGGGGGAGGGCCGGGGCAGAACAACAAGTGATTACAATTTTACCGGAAAATACATTGTGGGTATATTTGTAATACAGGCCCCGGCCTTGGCTGGCACTTTACTGGCAACCCTGTTGGCTGGGTCCTGGAGCAGGGCTGAAGCACTGGCTATGAAAGTGGATGGGTGTTGGGGCCCACCGGGATTGTTCCTGCTTCTCCAGTAAGCTAGTCTGACCCTGCCATATTGTTTCCCTTAGCCCCCCCCCCGGCTCTCCTACCCTATGTAAAAGCTCTGCTAGCCGTGTAAGAAGAAACACAGTGCAGAAGGAATGTTAATGTTCCCAGGGACTTGTTACTGTACCTGCCTGAAACTGTCATTGCCACGATTTGAAATGCAGATTATTTTCCCAAGAAAATCCCCTCGGTGCCAAAGTTCTGCATAAAGCAGCAGCAGCGATCACTCTCATATTATTATTATATTCCATCCAACAGGGGGGTATATGAGCTTCCCACCAATGCGCAGTGACAGGCCTGCCCTGATGGGGGGGCCCTTTGATCCAGTCGGTGTGTACAAACTCGTATGGATCTGAATTCATTTCAAAGTCACCTTTATAATAAAAAACTTCCATATCGATTATTCTTTATCATTGAGGATTTGGGCATGTTTATCCCATGTCAGGGGGGGGGGGATTGGAAAGGCTTCTCTGGTTTTAAACAATGACCGGCAAAGACAGAATAATGTATGTTATGGGCATTGCGAGAGGGGCATCAGAAGGCGAGGGGGAGAGCGCTGGAGGCACAACGTAACCCCCTACAAGATAAATGACTGGGGAAGGTTTAATAATGAATCTAGGTCACTGCCGAATGCAAAAGGAGAATGCAGAAAGGTGATTCTTCTCTCTCTTGTTCCCCGCTATGGCCTGGGGACATCCAACACAATAACCTATGCTCCCCCTTACAGGTACACGAGCAGATCCTTACTGCGCGGCGAGGGGGGCCGCATCGATTGCCCACGAGCAGAACAGGCGCCTTCAATTAACTATAAATATAGATGTTAAATCCGGCAGGCATTAACAAGGCTGCAATGGCCTCTACGTTTCCATAATTCTATTAGGATGAGAGTCAAAGAAGCTGAAGCGAGAGCTTTATAGGGGGTCTCGCTCCCCATAAACCTTGGGAAGTTGCTCGGTTTAAGCAGTTCTTTTAGAATTGTGCATCAGTCGGGACTAGTGATGGGCGGAATGTTTCGCCAGGCATGGATTCGCAGCGAATTTCCGCGTTTCACCATTGGCTGATTGTTTCGCGAAACGGATGAAAAAATTCACCACGGAAAAATTTGCCGCACGTCGACAAAATAATAGCTGCTTGCGACAAAATAATAGCTGCTTGAGACAAAAGAATAGCCGTGCGGTGACAAAAGAATAGCCGCACGGCGACAAAAGAATAGCCACGGGCGACAAAAGAATAGCCGTGCGACAAAAGAATAGCCGTGCGACAAAAGAATAGCCGCGGGCGACAAAAGAATAGTTGCGGGCGACAAAAGAATAGCTGCGGGTGACAAAAGAATAGCCGCGGGTGACAAAAGAATAGCCGCACGGCGACAAAAGAATAGCCACGGGCGACAAAAGAATAGCCGCGGACGACAAAAGAATAGCCTCAGGCGACAAAAGAATAGACCCGGGGGCAACAAAAGAATAGCCGTGCGATGAAAGAATAGCCGCGGCCGACGAAAGAATAGCTGCGGGCGACAAAAGAATAGCCGCGCGACGAAAGAATAGCCGCGGCCGACAAAAGAATAGCCGCGGGCGACAAAAGAATAGCCGCGGGCAACAAAAGAATAGTTGCGGGCGACAAAAGAATAGCCGTGCGACGAAAGAATAGTCGCGGGTGACAAAAGAATAGCCGCGGCCGACAAAAGAATAGCCACGGGCGACAAAAGAATAGACCCGGGGGCAACAAAAGAATAGCCGTGCGACGAAAGAATAGCCGCGGCCGACGAAAGAATAGCCGTGGCCGACTAAAGAATAGCCACGGGCGACAAAAGAATAGCCACGGGCGACAAAAGAATAGCCTCGGGTGACAAAAGAATAGTCGCGGGTGATAAAAGAATAGCCACGGGTGAAAATTTTTTTTTTGATGTGTGACATTTTCATCGTATCGCTAATTTTCCGCCGTTTCGCGAATCTTTTGACAGATTCGCTCATCACTAGTCGGGACCTTGATCGCCCCCCGGGGCTGGAACTAAGTGTAGGAACCTACGCCTTGGGGAATGCTGGAGGGGAGCCGTTCAGAGCAAGTGAGTGGCAGGTAAGTAAATGATGGGAGAGTAGCAGTGCCATTGGCGGTGACGGGCAGGGGTTGGGCTGGCAGGTCACTGGGCCAAGCAGTATTGCCTTGGGTGGTCCTACCACTTGGCCTAGCTCTGTTGGGCCTCCAAATTGCTTCTGGGCGTGTTGTCTAACATGAAAAATACACTCAATTGGCTTTACAAGCTCCTATTGTTTTCTGCTTGGAAAGGAGAATTGATTGGTAGTACTCTACAAACTCAATTATTAAACGATTTATATAACCTCACTGACTTTGGCTGATTCAGCTCTTCTCTCTCTCTCATTCTTCCCTTGCCCGGTGTACAGGGTTGGACTGGGCTGGGGGGACACCCGGGGAAAAAAACCAAGTGGGCCCCATTGACCCAGATCCAACCTTCTTCCCCCAGTCATGGGAAAGTAAGTATACTGTATGCACGCT
The DNA here is from genome assembly GCF_000004195.4 of Xenopus tropicalis. Classification (NCBI taxonomy): domain Eukaryota; kingdom Metazoa; phylum Chordata; class Amphibia; order Anura; family Pipidae; genus Xenopus; species Xenopus tropicalis. The sequence goes on from NC_030684.2 coordinate 8,967,063, forward strand.
CAAGGGGGTTGGGTAGGCAGCTGGGGCCCTAAGGTGGCAGCCAACCCCGGTGGCTTTGCCCACCCCAATCCATCCCTGCTGGTGTAGAGCCCACTATTCAAGGCAGCCTTGGCCCAAGAGTGGAGACCTGAATAGGTATAAAATAGCTATAGGACCTTCTTCTTCATCCATCCTCTGAACATGTCTGAGTTACCTCAGCCTCCTTGGCCACTCCGCCTCTGCCTGTATCCACTAGCCATAATTATTCCAGACAGTTCCGAATACCTGAATTTTATGCCCCCAGGTTTTCAGGATGTTCTAATCTTTCTTTGTGAGCATGAACGTCTCTGCACAGCAATACATTCTCATGGTAAATCATGATGGAGAATCTGAGGAGCTTTGGTAGAAGACCAGACCCTTGGATGTTGCTCCCAGTGCCCCCAAACCAGGGAGTTATTTTTGAATTCCTGACTCGGGGGCAAGTTTTGGTTGAATAAAAACAAGATTTCCTACCAAATAAAGCCCCTGTAAGCTGATAGGGTGCATAGAGGCTGCCTAATAGCCAATCACAGCCCTTATTTGGCTCCTCCATGAACTTTTATGGTGCTTGTGTTGCTCTCCAAGTCTTTTTACATTTGTCTGTGGCTCACGAGTAAGAAAGGTTGGGGGCCCCTGGGTTAGGTACTAGAACTGCTTTTCCCATTCGTAGCCACCCAGGTCCATCACTTGGATCAATGAGTCTTGTTTCAGCTGTTGATGATCTACTTGGTCTTTTCTAGCTGATTGCCAATCCAACTTCTCCCGCTTCTTCATCCAGGACCAGCAAATTTTGCCCAGGGATGCCCAGTGCCTGCCAAGCATTGCCATATAGTCTGTAAAGGCCAAGTTATGACTCCTTCGGGTGGAAATCTTGCTGTTAGGGTTCCCAGGCATCTACTTCATGGCAACATTTTGGCATTTTATCACTTTGTACAAACTATGGCCATGATTAGTTGAGTTTAACCACACCGGTAGTAACCATTACCAACTCCATTCCACAGACCCGGCTCCAGTGCTATAACCTAATGCCCTATAGGGCGCTAGGCAGTGCCCCCTGTTGTATCGTTGCATGTACATGATAGTAAAATGGGAGAAGACAAGAAAGATAGCCAAAAGCCTAATAGACAATGGCAGAGTAGGGCAAAAGGGACATAACAATAATAACACATATAATAATAATGCATTTTTTCTTACTTGTAGAAAAAAAGGAAATTGTAGAACTATCAAGGATTCCTTCTGATTATAATCAAGGGAAACTGGCAGTTAGTATGGCAGGCAAGTGCCCTTATTACCCATAATTCCAGGCACCTCTATTTCTTGCCATTAGCTGTGCCTGTTGATTATAATAGGACACAATGCACAGCATTTCTCATTTGGGTGCTGAGAAAAAAGACCAAAAAAAGACCAACGTTGCCCTATGTCCAAGGCTGGACTGGCCAACCAGGGCACTGGGAAAAATCCTGGGGGGCCCTTTTGTACCTGGCCTGCTTCCGGCCCACGATCAGAGGGGCAGGATTAACTGTGCCTGTTGATTGTAATAGGACACAATGCACAGCATTCTCATTTGGGTGCTGAGAAAAAAGACCAAAAAATGGTCAACGTTGCCCTATGTCCAAGGCTGGACTGGCCAACCAAGGCACTTGGGGGCCACTATGTACCTGGCCTGCTTCTGGCTCACGATCAGAGGGGCAGGAGGAGGGGCGCCTGTATTTCTTACCATTAGCTGTGCCTGTTGATTGTAATAGGACACAATCCACAGCATTTCTCATTTTGGGAGAAAAACAACCAAAAAAGGGCCAATGTTGCCCTATGTCCAAGGCTGGACTGGCCAACCAAGGCACTTGGGGGCCACTATGTACCTGGCCTGCTTCTGGCCCACGATCAGAGGGGCAGGAGGAGGGGCGCCTGTATTTCTTGCCATTAGCTGTGCCTGTTGATTGTAATAGGACACAATCCACAGCATTTCTCATTTTGGGAGAAAAACAACCAAAAAAAGGCCAATGTTGCCCTATGTCCAAGGCTGGACTGGCCAACCAAGGCACTTGGGGGCCACTATGTACCTGGCCTGCTTCCGGCCCACGATCAGCGGGGCAGGAGGAGGGGCAGAGCAGAGGAATGGTGAGAGGAGAGGGGCAAAACAGTGCCCAATACCAACCTGAGATCAGAAGGGGCGTTGCAGGTGTGACTATGGGGAGGGGGTGTGCAACAGGGGCATAAGCAGTGGGGCGGAGGGGCTCATGGTTTGGGGGGGGGGTAACTGCACCTTGCCACCCCCCCTGAAGCAGAATCGCTCTGCCCAACCAGTGTTACTGTTGTTAAGTACACCCCCCCAAACCAGGTCCCCTCCAGGACCCATTAGGTGCTGAGCTAATGAGCCAGCTGGCTGCCACAGCATACAAGGTGACCCCATTTTCTGCAGTGGTGACCCCAGCAGATGTTCCCATAATGCACTGAGATATCAGCAGGATAAACCTTATTATAGCGCCGAGACTACGCTACCTGCATCAATTCACCTGGGGGTGAATGGGAATAAAGCGACATATTTATACATCTAAGAATTAATATCAGCATTTTAATAGCGGATTTTTTTTATACTTGATCCGAAATATTAATAACGAGATCCATCACAATCACCCGTGATTTCTACCAATAGGAATCGGCGCCGGACTTTAGAAATGGGTTACGGCCATGCGTATGGGACCCCTCAGTGTTGGCTTGGGGCCAATGAGCTGTGTATGATGGATGAATAAGTACGTTTGTGCGCCCATTCGGATATTCGCTCGTAAATCACCGCCTCGTGTCTTCCGCCGCCTCGTAATGATTACTTTCTTAATTAGGGGGTTCTGTGCCCATATAAAGGCACAAGGCTGCAGGCTGAGTTATACAGGGAACTCTGAGTATCACTCATGTATTATAAGGGATAATGTACCCCCTACTGTAAATGATAAGGATATTAGCAGTCACTGAGGGGTTCTGTGCCCCCCATATAAAGGCACAAGGCTGCAGGCTGAGTTATACAGGGAACTCTGAGTATCACTCATGTATTATAAGGGATAATGTACCCCCTACTGTAAATGATAAGGATATTAGCAGTCACTGAGGGGTTCTGTGCCCCCCATATAAAGGCACAAGGCTGCAGGCTGAGTTATACAGGGAACTCTGAGTATCACTCATGTATTATAAGGGATAATGTACCCCCTACTGTAAATGATAAGGATATTAGCAGTCACTGAGGGGTTCTGTGCCCCCCATATAAAGGCACAAGGCTGCAGGCTGAGTTATACAGGGAACTCTGAGTATCACTCATGTATTATAAGGGATAATGTACCCCCTACTGTAAATGATAAGGATATTAGCAGTCACTGAGGGGTTCTGTGCCCATATAAAGGCACAAGGCTGCAGGCTGAGTTATACAGGGAACTCTGAGTATCACTCATGTATTATAAGGGATAATGTACCCCCTACTGTAAATGATAAGGATATTAGCAGTCACTGAGGGGTTCTGTGCCCATATAAAGGCACAAGGCTGCAGGCTGAGTTATACAGGGAACTCTGAGTATCACTCGTGTATTATAAGGGATAATGTACCCCCTACTGTAAATGATAAGGATATTAGATTGTCGTGATTGTATACATACCGTTTGACAAGGGATAAATGTGTATATTTGCACTGGTGAAACATCACTCACATACTTATCATTGATATATCAGTAAGTGCTTGATGCCTTTGGATTACACGGGGAGGGACTGACAGACAGAGATGTGAGAAGATGACAGTCACACAGACAGTTAGTAGATCACGGCGCTCTCTGTTGGACGGCATCACATTAGTTCAGAGATAAAATTGTATCCTGCACAAACCTTGAACCCTAATTGGCTCAAACAGAACGTGTGTGGGAGACACAAAACCCTCCGCCGAACATAATAGAATCTGAAGAAGCCTGAGCAGATTGAAAGGCGATAGCAACGGCGTTCCCAGGGAGGCCGTCCAATCAGGTGTGAGCGCGAGTGTATCTGTACCATTAGCCATTAATGAGAATGGGGCCATAATATAATGCAATCATTCACTCCTCTATTGATCAGCTCTGGCTCTACAGCCACTGTTTGTTGCTAAGGGAAGGGGGGGGGTAAGGGTTGTACCCCCTGTAATGTTATTGCTGAACTTTTAGTATGATGCAGAGAGTAATACTTTGCAGTTGGTCTTCAATGTTTTGTGTTTTCTGTTCAGCAACTCTACAGTTTAGAATTTCAGCAGTTATCTGGTTGCTAGGGTTCAAATGGCCTTAGCAACAAGGGACTGTGTTGAACATGAGGCTCATAAATGAATAGGAGAGGGCCTGAGTAGAAAAACAAGTCATAAAAAGTAACCCTCCCATTACTGCTATAACTGCCCTACTCTTAAGGGAAGGTTCCCACTAGATGCTGGAACAGTGTTGCTGGGAGTTGCTCCCATTCAGCCACAAGAGCATTAGTCAGGTTGGGCAGTGATGTTGGGGATCAGGCTCACAGTCGGGGTTCCATCCCACAGGGGGTCAGTTGGGTTGGGCTCAGGGCTCAGTCAGGGAAGGTTCCCACTAGATGGTGGAACAGTGTTGCTGGGAGTTGCTCCCATTCAGCCACAAGAGCATTAGTGAGGTTGGGCACTGATGTTGGGGATCAGGCTCACAGTCGGGGTTCCATCCCACAGGGGTCAGTTGGGTTGGGCTCAGGGCTCAGTCAGGGAAGGTTCCCACTAGATGTTGGAACAGTGTTGCTGGGAGTTGCTCCCATTCAGCCACAAGAGCATTAGTCAGGTTGGGCAGTGATGTTGGGGATCAGGCTCACAGTCGGGGTTCCATCCCACAGGGGTCAGTTGGGTTGGGCTCAGGGCTCAGTCAGGGAAGGTTCCCACTAGATGTTGGAACAGTGTTGCTGGGAGTTGCTCCCATTCAGCCACAAGAGCATTAGTCAGGTTGGGCAGTGATGTTGGGGATCAGGCTCACAGTCGGGGTTCCATCCCACAGGGGTCAGTTGGGTTGGGCTCGGGGCTCAGTCAGGGAAGGTTCCCACTAGATGTTGGAACAGTGTTGCTGGGAGTTGCTCCCATTCAGCCACAAGAGCATTAGTCAGGTTGGGCAGTGATGTTGGGGATCAGGCTCACAGTCGGGGTTCCATCCCACAGGGGGTCAGTTGGGTTGGGCTCAGGGATCTGTACAGTTTCCAAACTGGAATGTCTGGTTCAAAACCAGATAATTAATAACAAGTCCAGTTGCTTTAAATGTATTTATACTAGATATACCATGACCTGGATGAATGAAAATCTTCATAGACAAACTGATAGATAGGGATTTGGAATGATTTCTCAGGGTGACACTTCCCCTTTAAACCAGCGACGCTTTGATACTTTTGTCCGGGACTTGTTATTCCCACGTCTCCGTGATATCTCTGACCTTTCCACTCATCCCCTTCTGCCTCTCCCTTGTTTTTCTTCATAATTATAAATATTAAAATCTCCCGCGCCCGACACCATTTCAATTATTTCTCCATTCACCCCCCCCCCCCGCCCACGGGCGCTCAGTAAATGAAAGGCTACAGGAGCCGGCCATTCTCTAGTGTTATTTTAGGCTCTGATAATGTTTGACTCATAGAGACACAGAGATTTTATACACGGGCCCCCATAGGCTGAGTCACAAAGCTGTTCCACTGGCACCGACGCCCCCTACCCATAAGCCTCCTGATATGTAGCAATCATTCATTATATTGTACTGGTCAAACGAGGGGTCAGTAAGGGAGCGCAGCAAAGAAATGAGGCAACAAATTAGGTAAAGGGCAAGTAAACCTTCTCTCTTCATGATCTGTAACCTTGTTATGGGCTAAGGGGGCCCAGCCTGAAGGCCAGTTAGAGGGGGATTTGGGGTGAGTGCTTGTGCCCTGGGTACCCCTGGAACTATAGCAGGGTGACTGTTACCCCAATGTTTCTATATATCTGTAACCTTGTTATGGGCTAAGGGGGCCCAGCCTGAAGGCCAGTTAGGGGGGGATTTGGGGTGAGTGTTTATTTGTGCCCTGGGTACCCCTGGAACTATAGCGGGGTGACTGTTACCCCAATGTTTCTATATATCTGTAACCTTGTTATGGGCTAAGGGGGCCCAGCCTGAAGGCCAGTTAGGGGGGGATTTGGGGTGAGTGCTTATTTGTGCCCTGGGTACCCCTGGAACTATAGCGGGGTGACTGTTACCCCAATGTTTCTATATATCTGTAACCTTGTTATGGGCTAAGGGGGCCCAGCCTGAAGGCCAGTTAGGGGGGGATTTGGGGGGGGTGCTTATTTGTGCCCTGGGTACCCCTGGAACTATAGTGGGGTGACTGTTACCCCAATGTTTCTATATATCTGTAACCTTGTTATGGGCTAAGGGGGCCCAGCCTGAAGGCCAGTTAGGGGGGATTTGGGGTGAAACCCTATATTACCCCTTAGTAACCCTTAGTTACTAATTAACAACTTTACGCTCAGAACTAGATACTTTGAGCCAGAAACGTACTTGTTAAACAACAATATAAATATAATACAAACAAGGCAGTATAAATAAAGGATTATAGCAATAACACAGAAACTAAAATTTTGATTATCTTGGGTTCTGTAGTTGAACGAGAACCTGCAAATATAACACACAAAATATAAAAAAAAAGATATATTTTCGGGTTATGTTTCCCTGTAAGACTGGGGAGAATATTGTGAGAAATGAAATAACTACATAAATTACATTTTTACAAGAAAATCTTATGGCAGGGTCTCTAAAGCGGTAGGAAATCAGCCCAAAAGATGAGACTTTTCAATGAGTTATTCCGGCAGTGACCCGGCCATTTGCCTTTCATGGGGGGGGATCCTGCCCCGAAATGGAATATATGTACGAATCGTATTGAAGGAATCAAAACTATTGAAATGGCTTGTGACGGGTCGGACGGGGGTTTAGGGGTGAGTAGAATGTGACCCCCATATTTATTTGGTGGGGGGTATTTGCACACACATGTTTTGTTCTGCCATTGTTTGCCATTCAAACTGTCCTCTAGTTACTAGGCACTGTAACCCTAAAGACCAGGTAATGGTTTCTAACATGGCCAACTTCAGGGGGGCACAGGGGGGACAGTTGTCCCGGGCCCAGACAATCCTCGCTTTAAAGGGGGCCCGGCTGTGATACAGTTTTGTAGCTCAGGCCCCCTTTAAAGAATTACAGGTCCTGTCATTGGTGGTCAGCGAATAATTCGATTGGTTGCACCCCGTGTGTACATGTAATGTCAGTATGCACAGGGCACAAACGTATAAATGTGTGCAGCGGGAAGCCGGGGGGAAGATCAAGGGGACGCAGCCGGAGGAAGCAGGTGGAAGCAGGAGGTCGCTGGGGGGGAGCTGGAGGATGCTGGGGAGTGGAGCTGGAGGAGGCTGGGGGGAGCAGGAGGATGCTGGGGGGGAGCTGGAGGATGCTGGGGAGTGGAGCTGGAGGAGGCTGGGGGGAGCAGGAGGATGCTGGGGGGGAGCTGGAGGATGCTGGGGAGTGGAGCTGGAGGAGGCTGGGGGGGAGCAGGAGGATGCTGGGGGGGAGCTGGAGGAGGCTTGGGGGGAGCAGGAGGATGCTGGGGGGGAGCTGGAGGATGCTGGGGAGTGGAGCTGGAGGATGCTGGGGAGTGGAGCTGGAGGATGCTGGGGGGGGGAGCTGGAGAATGGTGGGGGGGGAACTGGAGGATGCTGGGGAGTGGAGCTGGAGGAGGCTGGGGGGGAGCAGGAGGATGCTGGGGGGGAGCTGGAGGAGGCTGGGGGGGAGCAGGAGGATGCTGGAGGGTGCTGGAGGATGCTGGGGGGAGCTGCAGGATGCAGGAGATTGGAGCTGAAGGTCGCTGGGGGGAGCTGAAGGATGCTGGGGAGGATGCTGGGGGAGCCGGAGGATACTGGGGGTGTTGGGGGGGATGCTGGAGGATGCTGGGGGGAGCTCAGAAAGTGTGAGGGGTCCTGTGATTTCTGATGGCAGCCCTGGTTTCTAATAAGAGACTGGTAGGTAGAGTTGCTACCTAGTTGGTATCTGCCAGTCGTAGCTGGAAAATCGCCAGCTAGAGCCAGTGCCAGTATTACCTTACCTATAATCCTTTGCCCTTCCCCAAGTGACATAACAAAACAATGGTGGCACCCCTACTGGTAGGTGAATAAAAGACAGACAGATAAGTTCATAGCTCAGTCAGATAATGAGAATTTCTGTCCCCCAAATATGTCTCTGCCTTACAATAAATGGGTCTTTTCCCAAATCCCTTTCAATTTCCCCCTCTCAACCCACTAACCAGTTTTGTCCCCGTCTCATCTGTTAAACACTGATTTCTTGTTAAATTTGCAGATCATTTTCAATGAGAGAGGTCATTAAATTGCAAGAGAACAAGGCAGCGCTGCTCCTGCCGGCTTTAAATAATGTATCCCCCTTGGCTAATAGATGGCAGTCGGCTGAGTATAAATTAGAAATCATATAAAAAGGAAGATGGGGGCCGGGGGGGGGGGGGAAGGTTGCGCCACTGGTATATCCATCAGCCGCTTTATTAAGAGGATATTGACCTCGCGAGCAAGGTAATTGCATTGTGGTTACTTCCATTCCATATAATGGCAGCACACTATACACACGGAATGTAAATCATCATTATGCCTCAATGGACCATCAAGTACCTGGGGGGCTTTTTCGATGTCAGTCAGATGTACCCGGCGCGGCCCAGGGATGATCTGCTGGATTCTGGGGAGAGTTTGGGCAAGCAATATGGCAGCTTCCACTCCTAAGTGACCTGAATCGTAGGGTCCGCTGTGTAATAGCTCCCCCTCCCCGGTCACATTGGCTACTACAGAGCCTACAGGTGCATGCTGGGCCTTCCCGGATCATTTTTGGGGGGTCCTGGTGCTTTTAGGTTAAGCCACTTGTTGAGTTTTGGTGTAACTACCATAAACAGGGTTGGACTGAGGGATTCGGGGCCCTCCGGGGCTGCCACCCCAGGGCCCCTGCTGCCTGCCCAACCCTCTCCTACCCTCCTGAGCATGTCTACATCTTACATGGGGGAGGGAGACCCACTGGTGGGTATCGGGTCTGAGTTAGCCCCAGGGTCGGATTGGGGGATTCGGGGCCCTCCGGGGCTGCTGCCCCAGGACCCCTCACCCCCCATCCCCCCCGGGGCCCCTGCTGCCTGCCCAACCCTCTCCTACCCTCCTCAGCATGTCTACATCTTACTTGGGGAGGGAGACCGACTGGTGGGTATTGGGTCTGAGTTTGCCCCAGGGTCGGACTGGGGGATTCGGGGCCCTCCGGGGCTGCTACCCCAGGACCCCTCACCCCCCATCCCCCCCGGGGCCCCTGCTGCCTGCCCAACCCTCTCCTACCCTCCTCAGCATGTCTACATCTTACTTGGGGGAGGGAGACCCACTGGTGGGTATCGGGTCTGAGCTGGCCCCAGGGTCGGACTGTGGCCCCCGCCGTGCCCCCCTAACCCCCCTTCCCCAAATGGGCCCCTGGCCAACGTCCTCCCCTGAGCGCGTGTAAGTAAAAATGCATCAGGGGAGGCCACTGGTGGCTGGGGGAGCGGCAACAAGGTCAGGTCGGGTCCGGGCCGCTGGGGCCCACTGGGTATTTACCTGGCGGCCCAGTTCAACCATGACCATAAAGCGGAGCCCATGACTAGTGATGAGCGAAATTTTTCGGCATTCATAGATTCACGGGGAATCTCCGCATTTCGCCATTGGCGAAAAAAATTGCCAAAAAGGTTGCCTGTCAAAAAAAATCTATTTTGACACTCGTCATTTTACGAGTTTCACAATTTTTTGCCGTGAATCTTTTTGATCTTTGCGCAAAAAGGGACAGATCAGCTCATCGCTACCCATAACCCCCAAATCACTTCTGCTGTTTCATTTCCTCTTCCTGCCACAAAGCAGCGAGTGGGGCATTAGTAGTGGGGTATTAGTACTGGGGCATTAGTACTGGGGCATTAGTAGTTGGGCATTAGTAGTGGGGCATTAGTACTGGGGCATTGGTAGTGGGGCATTAGTAGTGGGTTATTAGTACTGGGGCATTAGTACTGGGGCATTAGTAGTTGGGCATTAGTAGTGGGTTATTAGTACTGGGGCATTGGTAGTGGGGCATTAGTAGTGGGGTATTAGTACTGGGGCATTAGTACTGGGGCATTAGTAGTGGGGTATTAGTATTCGGGTATTAGTACTGGGGCATTAGTAGTGGGGTATTAGTACTGGGGCATTAGTAGTGGGTTATTAGTACTGGGGCATTAGTAGTGGGGCATTAGTAGTGGGGTATTAGTACTGGGGCATTAGTACTGGGGCATTAGTAGTGGGGTATTAGTACTGGGGCATTAGTAGTGGGGTATTAGTACTGGGGTATTAGTACTGGGGCATTAGTAGTGGGGTATTAGTACTGGGGTATTAGTACTGGGGCATTAGTAGTTGGGCATTAGTAGTGGGTTATTAGTACTGGGGCATTGGTAGTGGGGCATTAGTAGTGGGGTATTAGTACTGGGGCATTAGTACTGGGGCATTAGTAGTGGGGTATTAGTATTCGGGTATTAGTACTGGGGCATTAGTAGTGGGGTATTAGTACTGGGGCATTAGTAGTGGGTTATTAGTACTGGGGCATTAGTAGTGGGGCATTAGTAGTGGGGTATTAGTACTGGGGCATTAGTACTGGGGCATTAGTAGTGGGGTATTAGTACTGGGGCATTAGTAGTGGGGTATTAGTACTGGGGTATTAGTACTGGGGCATTAGTAGTGGGGTATTAGTACTGGGGTATTAGTACTGGGGCATTAGTAGTGGGGTATTAGTAGTGGGGTATTAGTACTGGGGCATTAGTACTGGGGCATTAGTAGTGGGGTATTAGTACTGGGGTATTAGTACTGGGGCATTAGTAGTGGGGTATTAGTACTGGGGCATTAGTAGTGGGGCCTTAGTACTGGGGCATTAGTAGTGGGGCATTAGTAGTGGGGCATTAGTACTGGGGCATTAGTACTGGGGCATTAGTAGTGGGGCATTAGTACTGGGGCATTAGTAGTGGGGCATTAGTACTGGGGCATTAGTACTGGGGCATTAGTACTGGGGCATTAGTAGTGGGGTATTAGTACTGGGTCATTTGTAGTGGGGCATTAGTAGTGGGGCATTAGTACTGGGGCATTAGTACTGGGGCATTAGTAGTGGGGCATTAGTAGTGGGGCATTAGTAGTGGGTCATTTGTAGTGGGGCATTAGTAGTGGGGCATTAGTACTGGGGCATTAGTACTGGGGCATTAGTAGTGGGGTATTAGTACTGGGTCATTTGTAGTGGGGCATTAGTAGTGGGGCATTAGTAGTGGGGCATTAGTAGTGGGGCATTAGTAGTGGGGCATTAGTAGTGGGGCATTAGTAGTGGGGCATTAGTAGTGGGGCATTAGTAGTGGGAGGGGGGCTGAAGGGGGGTGTTGGGAACCCCAAAGTATTTTTGTTATGATGGGGGTCCTGGTCCAGTCTAGTTACGTCACTGTATTTGGGATACAGATCTTTATATTCCCTTTATTCAGATGATTAAACCCCCCTGTATTGCCCCCGGGCACAATACAAACCCCCCCACCAGCAAAAAGCAACGTTACAGCCGCCGCCAGAATAAATGTTTGTTGTTCTTCCCTCCCAGAAGTGATTCTGCCTTTAGAAATAAAAAACCAAAGTAAAATATTCATTTCTGTGGCAGAAAGAGCGATTAGCAGCTCCGACGGGGATCTCCTTGGGGCCTGATTGGGAGCATCTCCCAGGGATCCCTGTATAAAGCCAACGCTCGCGTTTTATTGGCCGGGAAGGGATTGTAAGCCGAACCCATAACTTCCACTTTGTCTTCTGAACGGGGCAATAAATGTGTGTATATAAATATACTGTGTATGAGCCTCCAGCATAGATATCATGGGCTGTAAGCTCCGGTGCTACAGAGGGAAAGCGCTATGGCAGCAGCATGTTTCTGGATAATGGATCCCCCTACTTGTTTATATGGAGGTATAGGTACAGTAAGTGTGTAACGGTGGTAATAAGTGTCGGGGTTAGGGTTGCCACCTTAATTTACTGGCCAGCAGGGGGCGCCAGAAACAAAAGGGGCGGACTGTGACTCAGGAGGGGGTGGGGCAGTGACAAAATGTTTCTGGATAATGGATCCCCTACTTGTTTATATGGGGGTATAGGTACAGTATGTGTGTAACGGTGGCAATAAGAGTCGGGGTTAGGGTTGCCACCTTAATTTACTGGCCAGCAGGGGGCGCCAGAAATAAAAGGGGCGGACTGTGAAGTAGGATGGGGTGGGGCAGTGACAAAATGTTTCTGGATAATGGATCCCCTACTTGTTTATATGGGGGTATAGGTACAGTATGTGTGTAACGGCGGTAATAAGAGTCGGGGTTAGGGTTGCCACCTTAATTTACTGGCCAGCAGGGGGCGCCAGAGACAAAAGGGGCGGACTATGACATAGGAGGGGGTGGGGCAGTGACAAAATGTTTCTGGATGATGGATCCCCCCTATGTGTTTACATGGGGGTATAGGTACAGTATGTGTGTAACGGTGGTAATAAGAGTCGGGGTTAGGGTCGCCACCTTAATTTACCGTCCCCAGGGGGCGCCAGAAACAAAAGGGGCGGACTGTGATGTAGGAGGGGGTGGGGCAGTAACAAAATGTTTCTGGATAATGGATCCCCCTACTTGTTAATATGGGGGTATAGGTGCAGTATGTGTGTAACGGTGAAAATGAAATGCAGCTGATCACGCCCATTTTTGTGACCACACCCCCTAAATACCACTCCCATTATACTAAGTTTGGCAGGTTATGTAAAGTTTAAACACATTTCTGAGGGGTCTTGATTTATGTGTTATTACAGTTTTGCTAATATGGGTGAAGTTGCCCTTTAAGCTGCGAGTCTCAGTTCCCCCAAGAGACCTGTTTAGCTTATTAGTTACAATTGTCTACTTATTTAATTAAGTGTGAGAAACAGTGTATCTAAGTGCAGGTGTAGCTTGTTAATTTTCTGGGCTCTCTGCCTAAAGCTACTGATTTAATTAAATATGAGAAACAATGTATCTAAGTGCAGGTGTAGCTTGTTAAGATTTCTGGGCTCTCTGCCTAAAGCTACTGATTTAATTAAATATGAGAAACAATGTATCTAAGTGCAGGTGTAGCTTGTTAAGATTTCTGGGCTCTCTGCCATAAGCTATTTATTTAATTAAATGTGAGAAACACTGTATCTAGTTGCAGGTGTAGCTTGTTAAGATTTCTGGGCTCTCTGCCATAAGCTATTTATTTAATTAAATGTGAGAAACACTGTATCTAGTTGCAGGTGTAGCTTGTTAAGATTTCTGGGCTCTCTGCCATAAGCTATTTATTTAATTAAATGTGAGAAACACTGTATCTAGTTGCAGGTGTAGCTTGTTAAGATTTCTGGTCTCTCTGCCCAAAGAGATGTAGATGGAGGTTGGTATGTGGGGGCTATAATGCACTGTTAAGGTATAGGATCCATTATCCTGAGACCCATTATCCAGAAAGCAAATAATTCCATTTACTTAGATTTAATTAATCCTTACTGGAGGCAAGACAATCCTTTCGGGTTTAATAAATGTTTAAATGTTTTTTTTAGTACTCTTAAGGTATGGATATCCGAATTATGGAAAGATCCCTTATCTAGAAAACTCCTGGTCCCGAGCATTCTGGATAATAGGTCCCATACCTGTACAATATCCGGAAGTTGGGCACCCACATAACCAATGACAAACAGGCTATACAATATAGATAAGGTTGAACTGGCCGGCCCGAGTACCGACACAGCTACACTACCCATAAGCCTAATAAGCCCGGGCAACTTCTCCGGTCTATAGTTATGTCACTAATCAGCAAGTTACTTTTCAGATGTTCTGTCCAGCACTTACCCAGACAGAACAGTAGGGGGTGCTCATGTTACACATTCATCATATCATGAATACAAAAGGAAAAAATAATTATTGTCAATTGCAAAAGTGCTCAGAAGAGTTTTTATGGTATCTCTCTGTACAGGCTATGAGCAAACTTAGGGGGCTGTTCCTGCTGAATTGTGCTTAGTACAGGGGAATCCCTATGCTGCTGTAGTTTTATGGTATCTCTCTGTACAGGCTATGAGCAAACTTAGGGGGCTGTTCCTGCTGAATTGTGCTTAGTACAGGGGAATCCCTATGTGCCATAGTTTTATGGTATCTCTCTGTACAGGCTATGAGCAAGCTTAGGGGCTGTTCCTGCTGAATTGTGCTTAGTACAGGGGAATCCCTATGTGCAATAGTTTTTTGGTATCTCTCTGTACAGGCTATGAGCAAACTTAGGGGGCTGTTCCTGCTGAATTGTGCTTAGTACAGGGGAATCCCTATGTGCCATAGTTTTATGGTATCTCTCTGTACAGGCTATGAGCAAACTTAGGGGGCTGTTCCTGCTGAATTGTGCTTAGTACAGGGGAATCCCTATGCTGCCATAGTTTTATGGTATCTCTCTGTACAGGCTATGAGCAAACTTAGGGGGCTGTTCCTGCTGAATTGTGCTTAGTACAGGGGAATCCCTATGCTGCCATAGTTTTATGGTATCTCTCTGTACAGGCTATGAGCAAACTTAGGGGGCTGTTCCTGCTGAATTGTGCTTAGTACAGGGGAATCCCTATGTGCCATAGTTTTATGGTATCTCTCTGTACAGGCTATGAGCAAACTTAGGGGGCTGTTCCTGCTGAATTGTGCTTAGTACAGGGGAATCCCTATGCTGCTATAGTTTTATGGTATCTCTCTGTACAGGCTATGAGCAAACTTAGGGGGCTGTTCCTGCTGAATTGTGCTTAGTACAGGGGAATCCCTATGCTGCTATTGTTTTATGGTATCTCTCTGTACAGGCTATGGGCAAACTTAGGGGGCTGTTCCTGCTGAATTGTGCTTAGTACAGGGGAATCCCTATGTGCCATAGTTTTATGGTATCTCTCTGTACAGGCTATGAGCAAACTTAGGGGGCTGTTCCTGCTGAATTGTGCTTAGTACAGGGGAATCCCTATGCTGCCATAGTTTTATGGTATCTCTCTGTACAGGCTATGAGCAAACTTAGGGGGCTGTTCCTGCTGAATTGTGCATCTTCACCCTTAATAATAAGGCAGTGAATATTTTGCCTTTGAAGCTCTTCCCCAGAAGCAGAAGACTCTATGATACCCCAGCAGGGTTGGGCAGTGGCCGGTGGCAGCTTATTACAGGGACTCATGACACCAAGGGGCCCCTACGACTCGGGTCCCATTAATTCTTCTCCCAGCTCATTGGCTACCCGGCACTGAGGGTGCTTTGTCGGAGGACTCGGTGTTCTGTAATACAGGTAGACTCTCAATTATATGGCGATGATGGAAAGGACAGCTCTGGCGCGGCCGCGGCACAGTAACGGCACTGCCTGTCACTCGGACTAATGATGTGGAGCAGAACTCTCCGTGGCGCTGGGAGAGAGAGAGGAGAATAAATCCCCAGCCGGAGGCTTTGCTACGACAGGAGACCAATGGGCAATTTGTTTGGGAGAGAAGTGGCTCCTCTTGTGGCACATTAATGGGCAATATTCGGGAAATATTCTGTACATTGGGCTTTATTTATATCTGAAGGCTGTTCAGGATGGAATATTCCATAGATACTTTCCCAGGTCACTCCTGAGCCCCCCTACAGCCCCAGGGTCTGCTGCCTCTATGGTTATACCCCTGAGCTTGTATGTAACCCCCAAATACAGCTTGCATGGTTCCACTATATTCCTTTCTATCATGGCCTCTGCTGCCATGTCTAATCTCCATTACTGACCTTGCAAGGACTTCCAGAGAGTCCCCAGGTCAGGGTCGGAATGGGGGGTGCTCCCGCCCCAGGGGCCCTGCAGGTGCCCTCATTGGCCGCATCTTCTAACCCCACCCCCCGCAGTGGCCCCCACCCGACGGCAAGTGTCGGGTCTGGCCCGCTGGGGCCCACTAGGATATTTCCCGGTGGCCCGATGGCCCAGTCCGACCCTGCCCCAGGTGATCTGGTCACTGCCACCAATTACCCCTCCCCCTGTGCACCCTTTGCCTGCCGGAGGCGGGGCCCAATCCCTTGTACCTGATAAGCAGCCAATGATCAGAACAGTTGGGTAGGGGGGATTTCTCTGAAGCTATAGAAGAAGCAGATCCCACAGCTCCACCCCCCTGTCCCCTGGCCCCTCCCCATGACTGTAGGATCTGTGGGATCACCTTCAGGTTAACTCTAAAAGTGCCCATACACGTGAAGATTTGCTCGCTTGGCAATATCCCCACCTACCTGGGCCAAACGATCGAATTATAATGGCGGCAATGGGGCAGTCGGTTCGGGGACTGCATCAACGGGCCAATGTGGTCCCCAATCCGACTGAATCTTTTAACCTGCCCGATCGATATCTGTCCGATTTCAGGCCGGGCAGGTCGGGCAGTGCCCCTACATGGGCCGATTAGCTGCCGAATCATTCCGAGGGACCCATATCGGCAGCTACTATCGGCCCGTGTATGGGGACCTTTAGTATAAAAAATGGCCTATTCTTAGCAGCTTTTCAATTTCTCATCATTTTTTATATGGTATTATTTTGAAATGATTTGCCTTCTTCTTCCGACTCTCTCCAGCTTTCAAGTGGAGGGGTCACTGACCCCGGCAGCCAAAAAAAGTATTGCTTGAATAGAAAAATAAGTTAGAAAAAATAACAATAACATTGTAGCCTCACAGAGTAATAGTTTATTGGCTGCCGGGGTCAGTGACCCCCCCCCCCCCCCCCCCATTTGGAAGCTGGAAAGAGTCAGAACAAGAAGGCAAATCATTCAAAAATGATAAAAAATAAATCATAGAAACCAATTGAAAAGTCGGCCATACACGTTAAGATCCGCTCGCTTGGCGAGGTTGCCAAGCGAGCGGATCTTCTCCCAATATCCCCACCTACGGGTGGGCAATATCGGGCTAATTCAGGCTAATTTGGTCGTTTGGCCCTGGGGCCAAACTATCGAATAAGAACAACGGGTATAGGCGCAGTCGGTTCAGGGACCACATCAACGAGCCGATGCGGTCCCCAATCTGACTAAATTTTTAAACCTGCCCGATCGATATCTGCCCGATTTCAGGCCAGATGTTGGTCGGGTAGGCCCGTCATTAGTGCCCATACACGGGGCGATAAGGGACCCATATCGGCACCTTTATGGGCACCATATGGGCACCTTTAGAATTGGTTAACATCCTAGAAGTTAACTTAACTACCCTTTTAAAGTTGGCTCCAGGTCTAGTAACCCATAGCAACCAATCAGGTTGGCCCCCCTGCCTTGCACCTGTTATTTCATAGCTACCTATGAATTCTCATTTCTATATGATCAGCCCTCTCTGTGTTCAGAATGCACCTATCTCTGTCTGTCTGTCTCTTTCTCCCTCTCTCTCTCTCTGTCTCTCTCAGACCCCCTGGCAGCTGCTGGGTCTGCCGTCTCTACCGTTCTGCATCTGAGCTTCCCTTCTACTGGGGGGGAATCTCCTGCACCTGTTTAAGTCCCTATAACCCTCAGCCCTTCTACATGTACAGACAGGCAGGGGGTACCCAATCAGAATTCTGCTTGTTACTAAATCCCCCCTCCTCCCAAGAGTTAATAAGGCGTGGGAGCAGTAAACGGTGCATGGTTTGGCCCCATCCAGGTTGGAACGTACCACTTTGCCTGCGGGGTGCGACCCCCGTATCATGTCAGTTCTGAGCGAGAGAAATGCCAGGAATGTCGGTAACATTAGAATAAGCCAAATATTCTGCAGGGCCCGGAATTCTATCAGCGCCGGAGGCAGAACAACTGAGCAGCCCCATCAGATAAGAGCAGCTGCTCCGTCCCGCCCCTATCGGGTTCCACCGTGGCCGTGGCCAAGGCCGTCTGTGGTTCTGTATAAAGGGCCCTTTGGTTAGTGTGAAATTCCATCCATCGGCAGCCTGAGGGGCAACTACAGGGGGATTAAACTACGGACTATTTCTGTAGCAGTCTGGCATCATTTGTTGTACAGGTATAGGACCTGTTATCCAGAATGCTCTGGACCTGGGGTTTTCCAGATAAGGGATCTTTCTGTAATTTGGATCTCCTACCTTACGTCTGCTAAAAATCATTTAAATATTGAATAAACCCAATAGGGCTGTTCTGCCCCCAATAAGGGGTAATTATATCTTAGTTGGGATCAAGTACAGGTACTGTTTTATTATTACAGAGAAAAGGGAATCATTTAACCATTAAATAAACCCAATAGGGCTGTTCTGCCCCCAATAAGGGGTAATTATATCTTAGTTGGGATCAATTACAGGTACTGTTTTATTATTACAGAGAAAAGGGAATCATTTAACCATTAAATAAACCCAATAGGACTGTTCTGCCCCCAATAAGGGGTAATTATATCTTAGTTGGGATCAAGTACAGGTACTGTTTTATTATTACAGAGAAAAGGGAATCATTTAACCATTAAATAAACCCAATAGGGCTGTTCTGCCCCCAATAAGGGGTAATTATATCTTAGTTGGGATCAAGTACAGGTACTGTTTTATTATTACAGAGAAAAGGGAATCATTTAACCATTAAATAAACCCAATAGGGCTGTTCTGCCCCAATAAGGGGTAATTATATCTTAGTTGGGATCAAGTACAGATACTGTTTTATTATTACAGAGAAAAGGGAATCATTTAACCATTAAATAAACCCAATAGGGCTGTTCTGCCCCAATAAGGGGTAATTATATCTTAGTTGGGATCAAGTACAGGTACTGTTTTATTATTACAGAGAAAAAGGAAATCATTTTTAAAAATTAGAATTATTTGCTTATAATGGAGTCTATGGGAGATGGCCTTTCTGTTATTCTGAACTTTCTTGATAATGGGTTTCCGGATAAGAGATCCCATACCTGTAATTGAATGGTTTACTAGAATAAGAACCAATCAGGGTCCAGTTCCTGAGCAATCTACCATGTCCGTGTAGCTCCGTGGGCCACCTATGGGACACTGGAAGGAGTTGCAGCCCCAATATGGGCAGAAAAAGCATCAGCAGAGACCTTCATTTAATCACGTGGAAGTGTTCTACATGATATATATTCCCTGGCATACGCTCAGTGCCATTAATGTGATGAACAACCATAGCCTGGATTGGTATCAAAGCAAAGCAGGTGTTTGCCCTGAAGTGGTCCAGTTCATAAGGGACCCCCCACCCCCGGGGCAAAACATTATCTGTGTCAAATGTGTTAATGATATATTATTATGTAATCACTTTCATAGGGTGGGTGTTCACTACTTTGATTGTCAGGGGATTCTGGGAGTTGTAGTTCAGCAACAGCTGGGGAGGCACAGATAAGGAACGTTATACAGTTGTACATTATGACCTGTGTTCTGATAAACTTTAGTCACACTTTACTGCTGCGCTGCAAGTTGGAGTGATATCCCCCCCCCTCCCCCCCAGCAGCCAATCAGCAGAACAATGGGAAGGGAGCAAGATGGCAGCTCCCAGTAGGTATCAGAATAGCACTCAATAGTAAGAAATCCAAGTCCGGCTTGGGACTCCTCCAGTTACATGGGAGTAGGGGAAACAATAGGTTAGCTGAAAGCAGTTCTAATGTGTAGCGCTGGCTCCTTCTGAAAGCTCAGACTCAGGCACACTTTACTGCTGCGCTGCAAGTTGGAGTGATATCCCCCCCCCCCCCTCACCCCCAGCAGCCGATCAGCAGAACAATGAGAAGGGAGCAAGATAGCAGCTCCCAGTAGGTATCAGAATAGCACTCAATAGTAAGAAATCCAAGTCCGGCTTGGGACTCCTCCAGTTACATGGGAGTAGGAGAAACAATAGGTTAGCTGAAAGCAGTTCTAATGTGTAGCGCTGGCTGAAAGCTCAGACTCAGGCACACTTTACTGCTGCGCTGCAAGTTGGAGTGATATCCCCCCCCCCTCACCCCCAGCAGCCGATCAGCAGAACAATGGGAAGGGAGCAAGATAGCAGCTCCCAGTAGGTATCAGAGTAGCACTCAATAGTAAGAAATCCAAGTCCGGCTTGGGACTCCTCCAGTTACATGGGAGTAGGAGAAACAAACTTTGGTTTGAGCTTAATCTCTTCACACAGTGCGCTCTAATCTGATTCCCAGTCAGTCTCATGTCGGTTAAGGGGGTTATTCACCTTGAAATTAACATTTCGTATAATGTAGAGGGTAATGTTCAGAGACAAATTGCAAATGTTCTTCATTTTCTATTATTTGTAGTTTTTCAATTATTTCACTTTTTGTTCAGCAGTTTGGAGTTTTAGCAGCTATCTGGTTGCTAGGGTCCAAATAACCTTAACAACCAGGGATTTGCTTGAATGGGAGACTGACATATGAATAGGAGATGACCTGGGTATAAAAAGTAGTTTTAAAAATTAAGAATAAGAATAAAACTGGAGCCTCACAGAGTAATAGTTTATTGGCTGCCGGGGTCAGTGACCCCCATTTGAGAGCTGGAAAGAGGCAGAAGAAGAAGGAGGCAAATAATTATGGCAGTGGGAGCATGAGTCAGGTACCCTAGTCCTGATCACTAAGTGCCAAGTCTGCCATAGGAAGAGATATAACTGCAACTGGAAGCTGTATCTGTCTGGCCTTGGTGCTTGGAACAATGTAGGAGTTAGCCTTGTATGTTGCTTTACCCATCTCTTATCAGCTGCTTCTGCTACACTGTCTCCAGGGTCAGAACCAGCAGTGCAGAGAGGAGAAAGAGACAGACACAGTGACAGTTACACATAACTATAAACCCAGTGAGAATGAGGGATGAATGGATATTGGGGAGTTGTATCAGGAGTCAGAACCAGCAGTGCAGGGAAGGGAAAGGGACAGACACAGTGACAGTTACACATAACTATAAACCCAGTGAGAATGAGGAATGAATGGATATTGGGGAGTTGTATCAGGAGTCAGAACCAGCAGTGCAGGGAAGGGAAAGGGACAGACACAGTGACAGTTACACATAACTATAAACCCAGTGAGAATGAGGAATGAATGGGTATTGGGGAGTTGTATCAGGAGTCAGAACCAGCAGTGCAGGGAAGGGAAAGGGACAGACACAGTGACAGTTACACATAACTATAAACCCAGTGAGAATGAGGAATGAATGGATATTGGGGAGTTGTATCAGGAGTCAGAACCAGCAGTGCAGGGAAGGGAAAGGGACAGACACAGTGACAGTTACACATAACTATAAACCCAGTGAGAATGAGGAATGAATGGATATTGGGGAGTTGTATCAGGAGTCAGAACCAGCAGTGCAGGGAAGGGAAAGGGACAGACACAGTGACAGTTACACATAACTATAAACCCAGTGAGAATGAGGAATGAATGGGTATTGGGGAGTTGTATCAGGAGTCAGAACCAGCAGTGCAGGGAAGGGAAAGGGACAGACACAGTGACAGTTACACATAACTATAAACCCAGTGAGAATGAGGAATGAATGGATATTGGGGAGTTGTATCAGGAGTCAGAACCAGCAGTGCAGGGAAGGGAAAGGGACAGACACAGTGACAGTTACACATAACTATAAACCCAGTGAGAATGAGGAATGAATGGGTATTGGGGAGTTGTATCAGGAGTCAGAACCAGCAGTGCAGGGAAGGGAAAGGGACAGACACAGTGACAGTTACACATAACTATAAACCCAGTGAGAATGAGGAATGAATGGATATTGGGGAGTTGTATCAGGAGTCAGAACCAGCAGTGCAGGGAAGGGAAAGGGACAGACACAGTGACAGTTACACATAACTATAAACCCAGTGAGAATGAGGAATGAATGGATATTGGGGAGTTGTATCAGGAGTCAGAACCAGCAGTGCAGGGAAGGGAAAGGGACAGACACAGTGACAGTTACACATAACTATAAACCCAGTGAGAATGAGGAATGAATGGGTATTGGGGAGTTGTATCAGGAGTCAGAACCAGCAGTGCAGGGAAGGGAAAGGGACAGACACAGTGACAGTTACACATAACTATAAACCCAGTGAGAATGAGGAATGAATGGGTATTGGGGAGTTGTATCAGGAGTCAGAACCAGCAGTGCAGGGAAGGGAAAGGGACAAACACAGTGACAGTTACACATAACTATAAATCCAGTGAGAATGAGGAATTAATGGGTATTGGGGAGTTGTATCAGGAGTCAGAACCAGCAGTGCAGAGAGGAGAAAGGGACAGACACAGTGACAGTTACACATAACTATAAACCCAGTGAGAATGAGGAATGAATGGGTATTGGGGAGTTGTATCAGGAGTCAGAACCAGCAGTGCAGAGAGGAGAAAGGGACAGACACAGTGACAGTTACACATAACTATAAACCCAGTGAGAATGAGGAATGAATGGATATTGGGGAGTTGTATCAGGAGTCAGAACCAGCAGTGCAGGGAAGGGAAAGGGACAGACACAGTGACAGTTACACATAACTATAAACCCAGTGAGAATGAGGAATGAATGGATATTGGGGAGTTGTATCAGGAGTCAGAACCAGCAGTGCAGGGAAGGGAAAGGGACAGACACAGTGACAGTTACACATAACTATAAACCCAGTGAGAATGAGGAATGAATGGATATTGGGGAGTTGTATCAGGAGTCAGAACCAGCAGTGCAGGGAAGGGAAAGGGACAGACACAGTGACAGTTACACATAACTATAAACCCAGTGAGAATGAGGAATGAATGGATATTGGGGAGTTGTATCAGGAGTCAGAACCAGCAGTGCAGGGAAGGGAAAGGGACAGACACAGTGACAGTTACACATAACTATAAACCCAGTGAGAATGAGGAATGAATGGATATTGGGGAGTTGTATCAGGAGTCAGAACCAGCAGTGCAGGGAAGGGAAAGGGACAGACACAGTGACAGTTACACATAACTATAAACCCAGTGAGAATGAGGAATGAATGGATATTGGGGAGTTGTATCAGGAGTCAGAACCAGCAGTGCAGGGAAGGGAAAGGGACAGACACAGTGACAGTTACACATAACTATAAACCCAGTGAGAATGAGGAATGAATGGGTATTGGGGAGTTGTATCAGGAGTCAGAACCAGCAGTGCAGGGAAGGGAAAGGGACAGACACAGTGACAGTTACACATAACTATAAACCCAATGAGAATGAGGGATGAATGGATATTGGGATTTTGCTTAGAATTCTATTTATTGGGCAAAGTTCCAAGTTTGGGTTACATCCCCGTTAAAGAAACATACTGCAGCAGTTTGGCCCCCGGTGCCAGTTGGGGGGGGGGGGGCATGTGCTATTTGTATGGAGTCACAGGGGGCAGTGAGTGGGGGGGTATAAGACAGTGGTACATGCCCCCCCCTGTGTTTGGCTGTGCCCTGTGGGGCCGGGGATACTGTATCTCACAGGGGGAGGATCTGTCTGGGTGGGGGGCTGTCCCACTTAGCTCTCTGCTTATTCATTTTCTGCAGTCATTCATCTTCCTGGAGTCTCAGACTGTGCTGCAGCACCAAGGCTGCCTGTGTGAGAGCCCTGCACTGATTGGTGGAGCTTGGAGTGGGGGGGAAGCAGCACGGGGGGCAAATGTGATCCCCCTCAAGGAGTTTGAGCCTGGGACTACATTAAAGGGGCCCCCCTGATACCCCAGGAATGCGGAGGGAACTGCTCGGTGCCCAACCTGCCCATGCCCGGCACATTACGGCGCTGTGATTGGAGAAACCCCCACCTAATCCAGCCATTAAAATTAATTAAGGGTGGGGGGGAGGCTACTTGTTGATCTTTGGAGTCTGCTGTGGAAATGAAGGTCCTGCAGGGAGAGCCCAGGAATCCCATCTGCTGCTGAAGGTAAGAAGCCTGGGCTTGTTCTGCTGCTTCATATTCCAAGGGCAGGCTGCCTTTCTGGGCTTGGGACTTTCCCGGTTGCTAGGGTGGTTACCACTGAGTTTAAATATCCTGGCACCCTGATGACCAAACCCCTGCCACCGCCGGTTTGTAGGGTTTATTCAAAATAAACTTTGCAGCTTTTTATTTATGGGACATTGTATTTATGGGCAGTTTTTGTGCAGCCAGGTGGCTGCAGAATTTCAATCACCGGGTCGGGTTACAGCTTCAGGTGTGGGGCAATCAGTACCGAGCGGTGCTGCCATATGGATCAAAGTGTCGGAACTTTCCCCCAGTCAGCAGGTTATACAGAATCCCACAGAACTTACCGTAATGGTCGGTATTGCTGCAGAGTCCATTGGCTCGCTGTCTGGCTATCCGGCTTGTTTATTTTGATCCCTGTTTCTGATTTTATTAACCATGTGTTTGCTGCCTGGGGATCATGTGTTGTTTAACTGTTAACATGCCGGATTCTGTTGATAAGGACGACTGCATTTAATCACATTGATGTATTATTTCATTTTCATGTATCAAGGGAGTCAAATCTATTTCCCATATGGGGAGATGTTCCCTTTGCTTGGTGTCGTTGGCACAAGTGGGTGCAGCCCAAGCGGTTCTGCCATCACTGGGGCCCATAAAGTGGGTTTGGTATTTAAACTTCTGCTGCAGAGATCTGCTCTCCCCCGGCCGGTACTGCAGCCGCTGCACGGGTCTCTCTGCTTAGAATGCGTGTCGGCAGCAGCATGCAGTATCCTGTGAATCGTAAGCTCTTCGGTTTGCCTCTAACTGCTGCATGGTTGAACTGGGTCTCCTAGGTCCCACCAGAAAACTGATATCCCACCCCAGATTAAGTGGTGCTGAACAGTACCGGTGCTAAATGGGTTTGTGGTGCCAATTGGAAAACTCCCTGCTAGCTTAATAGGCCCTTTGCCCTTTTTCTTCCAGCTCTCTTAATGAAAATGAGGCCCCCTGTGCCAGCCAGATGCTGGGCACCTAAAAAAAAGTTGATAAAAGTATAAAAAAGCAAAACGTATTGCTGCACAGGAGCTAGCAATCCACCTTGCATGTGGCACAGCACCTGTGGCGGAAAGAATGGCGTGAAAATTTGTAACAACTGACCAAGGGCAAATAATAATGTTTCTGTTGTGTTTGCATGCACAAACAATAGGATTCTGATATCCTTATCATTTACAGTAGGGGGTACATTATCCCTTATAATACATGAGTGATACTCAGAGTTCCCTGTATAACTCAGCCTGCAGCCTTGTGCCTTTATATGGGGGGCACAGAACCCCTCAGTGCCTGCTAATATCCTTATCATTTACAGTAGGGGGTACATTATCCCTTATAATACATGAGTGATACTCAGAGTTCCCTGTATAACTCAGCCTGCAGCCTTGTGCCTTTATATGGGCACAGAACCCCTCAGTGACTGCTAATATCCTTATCATTTACAGTAGGGGGTACATTATCCTTATAATACATGAGTGATACTCAGAGTTCCCTGTATAACTCAGCCTGCAGCCTTGTGCCTTTATATGGGGGGCACAGAACCCCTCAGTGACTGCTAATATCCTTATCATTTACAGTAGGGGGTACATTATCCCTTATAATACATGAGTGATACTCAAAGTTCCCTGTATAACTCAGCCTGCAGCCTTGTGGTCACAGAACCCCTCTAATATCCTTATCACTTACAGTAGGGGGTACAAACAGGAAAGAATCAGAACCTAGGCCCCATAGAAGAGCTGAGGAAAGCATTTCACTGCTTAGACAATCCATGCAGGTAGAAATCTGTACCCACAATGCTCATTATCTTCTGTGTGGGGGTGATTTTTCATTCCAGCCTGTACTTGTCAGACTCAAAGACTTCCTTAGACCTTTCGTCGGGGGTTAGAAGTGGCCGCAGGTGTCAGTCTGCGCTGTATCGCTGGGGGGGGGGACATGTATAGAGATATCTGTGCCTTCCGGGCAGTCATTATTAGTCGTTTCTGTTTTGTGCTATTTCAGTGTAGCGTTTTCTCTTGCTTTACTTGCCCTTTAATGTTCCCTAAGGATCTGTTCCATAATAGCCTTGCAACAGGAAGCCAGCAACGAAACTAATACTCTCTCCCTGCACCTGTGTGGGTCAAACAGAAGGTTAGTAGGGTGGGTGATGCCGTCGCCGCCGGCGCTATAGAATAATAATAATAAGCGTATGGGAATTTTAACTGGAAACATGTGTTCTTTATTCTTCTCGTGTTTGCTGTGCGGCCTGCGGTAGCTCAGAGTAACCGACAACGGGGGCTTTTTTATCCCACCCATCTGCGGGGACTACAGGTGCAGGGAACCTCTGCCGACAGGATTGCGGGAAAATAGGAATTTTGTGTTTATAAGAGTAGAAAACCTAAAAACAATGGAGCCCCCCCCCCCCCCAGTGAACCAGGTTATTAAATGTTCTGCTGTGGTTCCTTTGTGCACTATACTGACACCCCCAAACTGTAATTATGGCACCCCATAATATTACTTACTCTCCAGGGGACCCTAACTGTTAGCCAACTGCAGGGTTGGACTGGGGGGTGCAGGCTCCACCTGGGCTATGCCCCCGAGGCCCACACCCCCAAAGGTGCCCCCGCTGGGCGCGTCACCCGCACCCCTGCAGGGGCCCCCTCTGCACCCCCCTAACCCCCTCCTGCAGGGGCCCCCGCTGTGCCCCCTTACCTCCCTGCAGGGGCCCCCACTGCGCCTCCCTAACCCCCCTCCTGCAGGGCCCCCTGCTGCACCCCCTAACCTCCCTGCAGGGGCCCCCACTGCGCCTCCCTAACCCCCTCCTGCAGGAGCCCCCGCCACGCCCCCTAACCTCCCTGCAGGGGGTCCCGACATCCTCCCCTGAGCATGTGTAAGTGAAACGTGCCCGGGGGGGACATCCTTGGCCCTGGCCAACTGGTCCTCTGGAAGGTGGTACTTAGTAGCCAATAAATTGGGGCCCCACTGCTCTGCCCCATCTTCAAAACTGCACTTATGTTCCACCTCGGGTTGCCACGTGGCATGTTACTGGCTTAGCTGGTACTAGCCAGGGCCGGGGCTGGTACTGTACTTGTCAATCAACCCCTGATCCGCTTCCAATCCGCCCCTTTTTGCTCTGATATTCACCTAATTCCGCCCCTTTGACATCACAACTCTGCCCTGTGACATCACTACATCTTCCATTTACATCACTGCCCACCCACTTATGCCCCTCCCCATCCTGCCGGTACAGATTTCATAAAAAGGTTTCCACCCAATCACCATCCACTTCCCCCAGTCCCCACCCCTATTGTGCCCTATTGTGCCCCCTCCGCTGCCCATTTACTTTATAACCACGGGCCACCCTCTGCTCCGCCTATAACCCTGCCCATTTCCCCACCCCCTACATCATAGCCCTGCCCATGAATGATGTCAGGACACAGTAGCAACACAGAACTAAAGTTTTTTTGGCTGCCGGGGTCAGTGACCCCCATTTGAAACCTGGAAAGAGTCACAAGAAGAAGGCAAATAACTCAAAAGCGATTCAAAATAAATAATAAAGTGTAATTAAAAAATTGCTTTGAATTGTCCATTCTATAACAAATAAAGGTGAACCGGCCCTTTAAGAAAGAGCTATTTATCGCTATATATGTGTGGCGGTTACATAACAGGCTTCTATACAGGGAGAGAGGGTCGCTAGCTGTCTAATGCTGATATAAAGAGGCCGCTTATCATTTCCACTCTCCTTCTGTATGTGACAGGCGTGTGAGACAGCTCCTGATGTTCCCGTCGGAGTGCCGACTGCTGTCTGGCCGTCTCGCTGCAACTAGGGCACAGTAATGGCTGAGGGATAGAGGCTCATTTGGCAGTTGAGCCGCCACCACCGTGCCCATCTCGCTCCCTTAAGCCCAATATAGCGGAACGTTTCCCGCAAGCCTGCTCTCCGAAGCGCGGGGGCGTCCTTGCCTATCGATTTACCGTCACCGCCGTGTCTGAGTACTGACAGCCCCGACTCCGTAATGTCAGATTTATGGGTACATTTAGATTTAGGGTTAGTTAAGCAATACTGTCATGGGAAAACATGTTTGTGTTTCTTCATTTCCCAGGGTGCCACAGCCATGTGACCTGTGCTCTGATAATCTTCAGGCACACTTTACTGCTGCGCTGCAAGTTGGAGTGATATCCCCCCCTCACCCCCAGCAGCCGATCAGCAGAACAATGGGAAGGGAGCAAGATAGCAGCTCCCAGTAGGTATCAGAATAGCACTCAATAGTAAGAAATCCAAGTCCGGCTTGGGACTCCTCCAGTTACATGGGAGTAGGAGAAACAATAGGTTAGCTGAAAGCAGTTCTAATGTGTAGCGCTGGCTGAAAGCTCAGACTCAGGCACAAGGCACTGAGATGGCGCCTACACACCAATATTACAGCTACAAATACATTTGTTGGTTCAAGAATGAAATGTTAAATGGCAGAGGGAATTATTTGCTGTGTAAACGGTGTTATTGAGAAAGAAAAAGTACCCCCATAAGAATCATAAGGGATAATGTACCCCCTACTGTAAATGATAAGGATATTAGCAGTCACTGAGGGGTTCTGTGCCCATATAAAGGCACAAGGCTGCAGGCTGAGTTATACAGGGAACTCTGAGTATCACTCATGTATTATAAGGGATAATGTACCCCCTACTGTAAATGATAAGGATATTAGCAGTCACTGAGGGGTTCTGTGCCCATATAAAGGCACAAGGCTGCAGGCTGAGTTATACAGGGAACTCTGAGCATCACTCATGTATTATAAGGGATAATGTACCCCCTACTGTAAATGATAAGGATATTAGCAGTCACTGAGGGGTTCTGTGCCCATATAAAGGCACAAGGCTGCAGGCTGAGTTATACAGGGAACTCTGAGTATCACTCATGTATTATAAGGGATAATGTACCCCCTACTGTAAATG
Source organism: Xenopus tropicalis (assembly GCF_000004195.4). Classification (NCBI taxonomy): domain Eukaryota; kingdom Metazoa; phylum Chordata; class Amphibia; order Anura; family Pipidae; genus Xenopus; species Xenopus tropicalis. Next base: position 8,995,890 of record NC_030684.2, read on the forward strand.
ATAAGGATATTAGCAGTCACTGAGGGGTTCTGTGCCAATATAAAGGCACAAGGCTGCAGGCTGAGTTATACAGGGAACTCTGAGTATCACTCATGTATTATAAGGGATAATGTACCCCCTACTGTAAATGATAAGGATATCAGAAGTCTGACTCCCCCTGATTATTCTGCTATTACACAAATACAGAAGGAACAGCAGCTAAATGCTTATTTTTAGTGTTGTACGAAAGTTTCTCTGCGTGTAATTTAACATCTTTGTATCTTAGCGACGGCCGAGCGATTCGCCTCTCTATCCTGACGCGTTTAATGACTTTCGCGGCCTTGACAAGTTTGGCGCTTGCGCCCGGCATTCTGTATTGTTCCCAGTGGCTGACAGAATAAAGCGGTGTTTAGATGAGTAATCGGCGAGGGGGGATTTCGGTGGGTGACGGCGCAGGCAGAAAAAAAAGCTTTATTTTCTTTTCATTTTTTTTTCCTACAGATATAAAAAGTCCTTGTAACCGACGGAACAATGGCTGTCACTGGCGCGGCGTCCGCGCGCGAATATCTCAGCCCACCCGTGGGAAGCGCGGGGCCCTTTTGTCTATAGTTACGTCACATCAGTAATATGTAGGCGTATATTCCTTACATGGAGTAAAGGGGAAATCAAACTTGAACTTCCCAAGCGTGGAGTTGCAGTTGGTCTTTTTTTAGGTTTTCAGTAGGGCGGTCAGGGTCAAAACTGCCTGCCTGGTTTTCCCTAATTGGACAACCTGGGCTGGATTCTCCAAGACCGATGCAGTGATTGGCCAATTGCCGACTGCTGTTCCATAGCCCGCCCCCTTGTTGTCAACAGCCCGCCCTGTGACATCATGCCACACCCAATAACATCATGCCCTGCGCCCATGATGTCAACAGCCCGCTCTGTGACATCATGCCCCACCCAATAACATCATGACCCGCCCCCATGATATCAACAGCCCGCCCTGTGAGATCATGCCCCACCCAATAACATCATGACCCGCCCCCATGATATCAACAGCCCGCCCTGTGAGATCATGCCCCACCCAATAACATCATGACCCGCCCCCATGATATCAACAGCTAGCCCTGTGATATCATGACCCACCCAATAACATCATGCCCGCCCCATGATGTCAACAGCCCACCCTGTGACATCATGCCCCACCCAATAACATCATGCCCCACCCCCATGATATAAACCGCCCGCCCTGTGGCATCATGCCCCACCCAATAACATCATGCCCCGCCCCCATGATGTCAACAGCTCGCCCTGTGACATCATGCCCCACCAAATAACATCATGCCCCGCCCCCATGATAACAACAGCCCGCCCTGTGGCATCATGCCCCACCCAATAACATCATGCCCCGCCCCCATGATGTCAACAGCTCGCCCTGTGACATCATGCCCCACCCAATAACATCATGACCCGCCCCCATGATATCAACAGCCCGCCCTGTGAGATCATGCCCCACCCAATAACATCATGACCCGCCCCCATGATATCAACAGCCAGCCCTGTGATATCATGACCCACCCAATAACATCATGCCCGCCCCATGATGTCAACAGCCCACCCTGTGACATCATGCCCCACCCAATAACATCATGCCCCACCCCCATGATATAAACCGCTCGCCCTGTGACATCATGCCCCTCCCAATAACATCATGCCCCGCCCCCATGATGTCAACAGCCCGCCCTGTGATATCATGCCCCACCCAACAACATCATGCCCCGCCCCCATGATGTCAACAGCCCGCCCTGTGACATCATGCCCCACCCAATGACATCATGCCCCGCCTCCTTGTCTAAATTTCCTGTGCTGGAAAGGTGGCAACCCTAGTTCCCCAGTTAATAGCAAAACAGTTATCGAGCTAAATCAGGGTGCTTGGCCTTCGGGATGGGCCCCCCCACCCTAGTGGGAGCAGCTGCACAAGCAGATCTAACCCCAATGTGGCCAACTTGTACTGGGCCATATTGGGCCAATCCAATTGTTTGGCCTGGGGGTCAATGATTGGATCATAATTAAGTTAAAGACGCGCCTTTGTGTGAAAAGAAACCAATAATACATCTTCATTGTGGCCTTATTAAAGGGGCAGTGTACCCTTAGTTTAAAGGCAAACTATACCCCCAAACAATGTAGGTCTCTGCTTCATCTAAATTAACCATTTTTATACAAATGCTATTGGGTAATCCTAAATAGGAAACTGCCATTTCAAGTACTAAGGGCCGCCCCCTAGGATCATAGGAGTCACAGTGCACACAAACAAGCCAAGGCACACATACATGCTAGGCCCCATCAGCCAATGAATGGGCAGAGTTCTGCCTTTTGCTCCCACACTACTTCCTGTTACAGTTAGAGCTGCATCACTTCCTGTCAGCTGATCTCTGAGGGAGCACACAGCCCGTCACTAAATGGCGGCTCAAGGGAAAGGATGTAAAAGGGCAATATTTACTGATATATATATTCCAGTTTGGGGAGATTCTTTAATAGGTCACTAAACATAATATAAACTGTCTGTTGGTTACGTATTCATTCTGGGGGTTTAGTTTTCCTTTAATATTAATATAATATTTGATTTTAGTCATGAGAAATCTATGTTTTTTTATTTGGCTAAACAGGGTCCTGCTGGCCTGGAGCCGTGACCTGAAGGCCAGTTAGGGGGAGATTTGGGGAAGCCGCCATTTTGAAAAGGGTCACATGTTGGCTGTTATGCCCCAAAAGCTAACTGCCCCCCTTGGATCAGAGGGGCATTATCCAGTACAGATGTTGCCATAGCCTGACGGTTGTGTTACCTACTGCTCACTGTACCTTCTGCTATTGTATCCCTGTAGCCTCTGTACTCGCGTGTCTAATGAGCGGCTCCTCTGCCTTGGCTTATCCAGCACAGCTAGGGTTATACTAATTATTATTATTATTATTATTATTGTAATGTTAATAATAGTTATATTAATAATTATAATTGTAATAATAGTAGCAATAATGATAATAGTACTGTCTAAGGGAAACACTATGGCACCTCCCTCCCATATGTATAAATACAAATATACAGAGAAGGAATGTTCTGGGCACACAATAAGCTGTACCCCCATACTGTACTGTCTAAGGGAAACACTATGGCACCTCCCTCCCATATGTATAAATACAAATATACAGAGAAGGAATGTTCTGGGCACACAATAAGCTGTACCCCCATACTGTACTGTCTAAGGGAAACACTATGGCACCTCCACCTCCCTCCCATACATATAAATACAAATATACAGAGAAGGAATGTTCTGGGCACACAATAAGCTGTACCCCCATACTGTACTGTCTAAGGGAAACACTATGGCACCTTCCTCCCATATGTATAAATACAAATATACAGAGAAGGAATGTTCTGGGCACACAATAAGCTGTACCCCCATACTGTACTGTCTAAGGGAAACACTATGGCACCTCCCTCCCATATGTATAAATACAAATATACAGAGAAGGAATGTTCTGGGCACACAATAAGCTGTACCTCCATACTGTACTGTCTAAGGGAAACACTATGGCACCCCCTACCCATATGTATAAATACAAATATACAGAGAAGGAATGTTCTGGGCACACAATAAGCTGTACCCCATACTGTACTGTTAAGGGAAACACTATGGCACCCCCTACCCATATGTATAAATACAAATATACAGAGAAGGAATGTTCTGGGCACACAATAAGCTGTACCCCCATACTGTACTGTTAAGGGAAACACTATGGCACCCCCTACCCATATGTATAAATACAAATATACAGAGAAGGAATGTTCTGGGCACACAATAAGCTGTACCCCCATACTGTACTGTCTAAGGGAAACACTATGGCACCTCCCTCCCATATGTATAAATACAAATATACAGAGAAGGAATGTTCTGGGCACACAATAAGCTGTACCCCCATACTGTACTGTCTAAGGGAAACACTATGGCACCCCCTACCCATATGTATAAATACAAGTATACAGAGAAGGAATGTTCTGGGCACACAATAAGCTGTACCCCCATACTGTACTGTCTAAGGGAAACACTATGGCACCTCCCTCCCATATGTATAAATACAAATATACAGAGAAGGAATGTTCTGGGCACACAATAAGCTGTACCCCCATACTGTACTGTCTAAGGGAAACACTATGGCACCTCCCTCCCATATGTATAAATACAAATATACAGAGAAGGAATGCTCTGGGCACACTGTACTGTATAAGGGATCATCATGTTTGTAAAGGCAACAGTTGGCCATAATATATAAGCCTGACTGGAGCACTCTGAAGGTCGGATTTCCTTAGCTGGCTAACGACACAGACTGTTATGACTGCAGAGAGTTTACTTTGTTAACACACAGAGTTTTCCCCTCGTTGGACCCTTTCCAAGACATTTATATTTTAGAAACGTCTCCGTTCACCTAACAGTCCCACTGAGGGGCCTATAGGGCTCACTTGGAGAATGTCCTGTTCCTTCTCTCTGTGTATCTAATGCTAAAGCCCACACAGTCATCTCCTTTGCTTGATTTATGCTTTATGCCTCCGTTACATACTGTGCTGGAACCCGGCCTAGATGAGCCGGAATGCTCTGAGCTTTATGGAGCCTCCGCCATTGGTTAGGGCATGCGTAACGCTGCTCTGGAACTTGTTTAACATAAATAAATTGAGGTTGAAAGTGGAAAAGGGAAAGAATCCCACAAAACACCTGTCACTTCCCCATCTACAGCGGGAGTGCACTTTATTTACAGTCCCTATTTCCCCCCTACATGGTACGTTCTACGTCTGTATAAATACAGATATACAGAGAAGGAATGTTCTGGGCACACAATAAGCTGTACCCCCATACTGTACTGTCTAAGGGAAACACTATGGCACCTCCTACCCATATGTATAAATACAAATATACAGAGAAGGAATGTTCTGGGCACACAATAAGCTGTACCCCCATAATGTACTGTCTAAGGGAAACACTATGGCACCTCCTTCCTATATGTATAAATACAAATATACAGAGAAGGAATGTTCTGGGCACACAATAAGCTGTACCCCCATACTGTACTGTCTAAGGGAAACACTATGGCACCTCCCTCCCATATGTATAAATACAAATATACAGAGAAGGAATGCTCTGGGCATAGTGTTAGCAATCACTCTCTGTGCTGTTGCACTTTAAAAGATGCAAATATGCCCTTCAGGCAATATATCGACCCTGCTGAAGATGTTTTATGAACAGTGAGTTGGGGCAAAGTCATTACCTTAGCCGACTGGCCAGAATTAGTGTCTCGGCATACGTTCCCGCTGATCTGCATGTGTCGAGGCAATCGTACAAGTTAATGAACAAAAGCCCAAGCGCGGGGAGGATATTGTAATGCCGGTCCAGATCATTGACCCCTCGAGATATTATTGCAGCAATGGCTGGTTGGTTTGAAAAGCTCAAAGCCTGAAATTGCTCTCGGTGCAAATCATCATTTCCTCTGGTTCAGTCTCTCTAAAGTGTTTCAGGGATATTGTGCATAAAGAATGAGCTCTCTAACAAGTACATTATCCAACCCTCTCCCAGTGTGTATTTCATTCATAGTACTGTCATTCCCATACATTATATATATATATAGTTATGTGTAACTGTCACTGTGTCTGTCCCTTTCCCTTCCCTGCACTGCTGGTTCTGACTCCTGATACAACTCCCCAATATCCATTCATTCCTCATTCTCACTGGGTTTATAGTTATGTGTAACTGTCACTGTGTCTGTCCCTTTCCCTTCCCTGCACTGCTGGTTCTGACTCCTGATACAACTCCCCAATATCCATTCATTCCTCATTCTCACTGGGTTTATAGTTATGTGTAACTGTCACTGTGTCTGTCCCTTTCCCTTCCCTGCACTGCTGGTTCTGACTCCTGATACAACTCCCCAATACCCATTCATCCCTCATTCTCACTGGGTTTATAGTTATGTGTAACTATCACTGTGTCTGTCCCTTTCCCTTCCCTGCACTGCTGGTTCTGACTCCTGATACAACTCCCCAATATCCATTCATCCCTCATTCTCACTGGGTTTATAGTTATGTGTAACTGTCACTGTGTCTGTCCCTTTCCCTTCCCTGCACTGCTGGTTCTGACTCCTGATACAACTCCCCAATACCCATTCATCCCTCATTCTCACTGGGTTTATAGTTATGTGTAACTATCACTGTGTCTGTCCCTTTCCCTTCCCTGCACTGCTGGTTCTGACTCCTGATACAACTCCCCAATATCCATTCATTCCTCATTCTCACTGGGTTAATAGTTATGTGTAACTGTCACTGTGTCTGTCCCTTTCCCTTCCCTGCACTGCTGGTTCTGACTCCTGATACAACTCCCCAATATCCATTCATTCCTCATTCTCACTGGGTTAATAGTTATGTGTAACTGTCACTGTGTCTGTCCCTTCCCTTCCCTGCACTGCTGGTTCTGACTCCTGATACAACTCCCCAATATCCATTCATCCCTCATTCTCACTGGGTTTATAGTTATGTGTAACTGTCACTGTGTCTGTCCCTTTCCCTTCCCTGCACTGCTGGTTCTGACTCCTGATACAACTCCCCAATATCCATTCATTCCTCATTCTCACTGGGTTTATAGTTATGTGTAACTGTCACTGTGTCTGTCCCTTTCCCTTCCCTGCACTGCTGGTTCTGACTCCTGATACAACTCCCCAATACCCATTCATCCCTCATTCTCACTGGGTTTATAGTTATGTGTAACTATCACTGTTAGTTCAGCTGTAGTCGCTTTGCTGCAGGATTGTAACGGGGACATTTATTCTCCCTTGTGATTGACTGAGACGTCCAGAGGTTTAATTTCGACACTGGCTGTTCAATTACTTCCCCTGATGGGATGAGGATTAGTCGGGTCAATTGAATCATTCTCTGTCATGCAGATTGTTTGTGCTTACTGTCTTATTACATTTTAAACTGTTCTATTTTGTAACAGTAGTCGCCAGCCCTCAGCCTGCCTCCTACCAATCCCACAATTCCCTGCACAAGTGATGCCAATAAGGAAAGGAACATCCCAGTGCAATGCATTGTGGGTTATGTAGTTCCTGCAGGCTGTCTGTAAACTGTGGAGAAGTTGTTACAATTTGTAACATCAGTGTTTTAGTCCCTCCTCCCCTGTCAGGATTTCATATTATGCAAAGGTAATGTAAAAGCATTGGGTATATACTTTTATGGGAGAATTCTAAAGCTCGTGCAAAGACAATGTTATGATAGTTGTAAACAAAAAAGTTATAATTTCTGGTGTCACTGTCTCTTTAAATGACCATAGAGAAGACCAAGGAGTCTGGCAACTGCATCAACATTGTGGAGCAGTTTTTAGACTGCCTCCAACCCAGAAGGACTCAATACCTTGATCCGACATGGGCAGCCTAAAGGCCGGTTAGGGGTGATTTTAAAAAACTGCCAATTTGGTCTCCTAGATAGTCATGAAAGTCCATCTTGGAGGTCAGTTTGAGAAAGATTTGGGGGGAACCATTCTTTAATGTCTTAGATATTCTTGGAACGGTGACTGAATGGCTGCCTGTTTGCAACCTTGTTATGAGCTAAGGGGGCTTGTTGGCCTTCAAACTGGGGCTTGAACGTCAACTGCTATGGAGTCTGTACCCACCATTTTGATAGGATACATCTTGGCTTGAGAAGCTTCCAAGACTTTGAGGGCCAGTCCCTCTCAAGATCTCTTACACCCTGTTAATTGTGGGTAATGCTGCCCAGAAAATTGTGTTGAACTTGTCCAGACTACAGGCTCTTTGGCCAAACTGCCGAATCTGTTGCCAACATCTCATGCTCATCTTTGTATGTTGTTCAGTTTGGAGAGTTGTAAATTAGGCAGGAACAAAATGAAAGGGTGGAAGACCCCTGGGCAGAAATAATTTGGACATAATAATTCAGGTAAATTATTATATCTAGAACAGGAGACCTCTAGAAGTGATTGTTCTTCAGTGAACCCAGCTCCCCAACAGTAGTTCTGATCCAGAGTTTGGAGACATCTGGGGACCATGAGTTGAGGGTTTCTTGGGTCTTGGTGGATAACAATGGTATGTTCCTAGCCCAGCTGTCAACTTAGTTGTCATAGGGGGAGACTCTGGTACGTTCCACTAGGCGGAAGTGACGTCACATAGGGGGCTGAACCCCAGTACTTTCTCTCATTTTCTCCCGGTGCCTTTTGGGGACACCTTAGTCTTCTAGATAGTGGCGTTAGAACCATTACCTATTAGACACCCCCAATGGCAGGGATCCCCAATGTTTTTTTGCCCATGAGCCACACTCCGATGCAAAAAGTGTTGTGGAGCCACACAAGCATGAAAAAGTTCTTTGGGGGTGCCACATAAGGGCTGTGATTGGCTGTTTGGTAGCCCCATGGGGACTGCTGGCCTGTAGGAGGCTCTGCTTGGTGTGTTCTTTGGGGGTGCCAAATAAGGGCTGTGATTGGCTGTTTGGTAGCCCCATATGGACTGCTGTCCTGCAGAAGGCTCTGCTTGGGGTGTTCTTTGGGTGTGCCAAATAAGGGCTGTGATTGGCTATTTGGTAGCCCCATGTGGACTGCTGTCCTGTAGGAGGCTCTGCTTGGGGTGTTCTTTGGGTGTGCCAAATAAGGGCTGTGATTGGCTATTTGGTAGCCCCATGTGGACTGCTGTCCTGTAGGAGGCTCTGCTTGGGGTGTTCTTTGGGGGTGCCAAATAAGGGCTGTGATTGGCTGTTTGGTAGCCCCATGGGGACTGCTATCCTGCAGGAGGCTCTACTTGGGGTGTTCTTTGGGGGTGCCAAATAAGGGCTGTGATTGGCTGTTTCGTAGCCCCATGGGGACTGCTATCCTGCAGGAGGCTCTACTTGGGGTGTTCTTTGGGGGTGCCAAATAAGGGCTGTGATTGGCTATTTGGTAGCCCCATGGGGACTGCTGTCCTGTAGGAGGCTCTGCTTGGAGTAAAACTGTGTCTCTGGGCTTCCATAACTTGTCTCCAAGCCAGAAATTCAAAAATGGCGCCTACTTTGGAGCAACATCAGAGGGGGAGGTGAGGAACATGTTACCCCCAAAGCCACTGGTTGGGGGATCATTGCCCAATGGGGAGTGATAAAGGGGGTTGGTGCTTCTGTTTCTCAGTTGATTAGTGATCTCTTTATCCTATCAAATCTGACTTCTGGGAAAGACTATGTTGTACCTCCATTTTGTAATCATATTTGTTGTTTTTATCTCTCTCGTCGTCTCTTGTAAAATTAATGTGTGTTTTTCATTCGCCGCGTCCTTGAGTCTCAGTGAGGTCGATCCTGCGTTAGAAGCTGAAATGATATTCATCCCGGGACGACTCCTCGTACGTAATCGGAATCCAGAAAGCGAGACGCGCGCTCGGGCCCCGGCCTGGAAGAAAAATAAACAATTAATTAAGCAATTAAGTGGCAGATATATTACTTGCAACGCAAGGAGCAAATATCAATCCTCCCACAAGGGGCTGTAATATTTTTGAAGCGCAGTAAGTAATTAATTGTTTATACATCTTGACTCTCATTAGACGTCCCAGCGAGGGCCCCGCGCAGCTCTTACATCGGGCGTCTGGGGCCCAGTAATGAACGAGGTTATTAGAGTCGGTAAAAATATCAATATTTCCACCGTGCATCATGTTCTAGTGGTTGCCTGGGAGTAGGAGTGTGTGCCTGGAGACTAGGAACTAGGGCATTTGGCCAGGTTTAAAGCAGAATGAACGCATTGGGCCACCGTATGCTTGGGCTTTGGAACCACAGCCCCTTTAGTAGGGCAGATCTGTGCCTCTAATGATGCCCCCAGTAGCTCCCCATCTTCTTCTCTGCTGATTTACTGCAGGGACTATCTAGTGGTTGGAAAATATCCCATGCCTGCTGAGCACGTGCAGTGCCACTGACCCTCAAAAGATGGCCTAACAAGATCCAAGATGGCGAGATGTGGTCATCTTTGGATTACTTGATTATTACTGTTATAGAGCTGGTGTAGTAAGTACAGAATAAACCATAACCAGTGTTATTAGAGTCGGTACCCAGCTGTAAAAATATCAATATTTCCACCATGCATCATGCTTATGTGCTCTAGTGGTTACCTGGGAGTAGGGTTGTGTGCCTGGAGACTAGGAACTAGGGCATTTGGCCAGGTTTAAAGCAGAATGAACGCATTGGGCCACCGTATGCTTGGGCTTTGGAACCACAGCCCCTTTAGCAGGGCAGATCTGTGCCTCTTAAGATGCCCCCAGTAGCTCCCCATCTTCTTCTCTGCTGATTTACTGCAGGGACTATCTAGTGGTTTGAAAATATCCCATGGCCACTGAGCACGTGCAGTGCCACTGACCCTCAAAAGATGGCCTAACAAGATCCAAGATGGCGAGCTGTGGTCCGCTTTGGATGCCTGGATCATTACTGTTATAGAGCTGGTGTAGTAAGTACAGAATAAACCATAACCAGTGTTATTAGAGTCGGTACCCAGCTGTCACCATGCATCATGCTTATGTGCTCTAGTGGTTGCCTGAGAGTAGGAGTGTGTGCCTGGAGACTAGGAACTAGGGCATTTGGCCAGGTTTAAAGCAGAATGAATGCATTGGGCCACCGTATGATTGGGCTTTGGAACCACAGCCCCTTTAGCAGGGCAGATCTGTGCCTCTAATGATGCCCCCAGTAGCTCCCCATCTTTTTCTCTGCTGATTTACTGCAGTGGTTGAAAAAAAAATCTCATGCCCACTGAGCACGTGCAGTGCCACTGACACTCAAAAGATGGCCTAACAAGATCCAAGATGACTTCTTTTTACATACTATTATCTATCCTTTCCTCCATTGCTTCTGTTTCTTCTCATATAGAATTGAGTAATGGCCATGGTATAGGCATACAAGGCAAATGATTGGGTGAGCAGGAGGGCCTACTGACACCTGGGCCCACTGGGAGTTTTCCTGGTATCCTGGTGGGCCGGTCCGACAGTGTCTGCCAACAAGACCCCTACCCCTATGGCCAACCTGTTTCTGAGGCCCCCAATTGCAAACCTAATGCTGAAACCCCCCCACACCCATCTCTAACCTGCTTCTGAGGCCCCTACTCCCCTTGGTTATCCCACCCCTCCACATGCGCATCTTCTTCTCTGAATCCCTCTCTGAATACCGACCTTCCTATATTTTTGCCTTTTTTACCTATTAATAACATTGGCATTAGGCATCATTTTTACTGGCCAGGCCGGTAAAATACTGGCCAGGTGGAAACCCTATCTGATGGGACCCACTGGGATTTCTCCCAGTGCTCCGTTCCTACCCTGACAAGCCAGATTCAGTTCTTTATCCTTATTCTACTGTAAGACAGCACATGAACCCATCCCATTGCTCCTCGGGGGCGGGGTTTCCATTGCAGAAAAAAAAGTGTTTAATAGAAGAATGCTTCCGGCCTTGGTTCTGAATAATGAAGTAGGCTGGAATATATTTTCTGACCTACCTCTAGTGAATGTTGCTTCTCTATTGTAATCCTATCGTTCCTAAAACGGTTGTTCAGCTTTAAATTAACTGTATGAGGTAGAGAGTAAAATTCTGAGACAATTTGCAATTGGTCTTCGTTTTTTTATTATTTGTTAGCTATTTTATTTTCAGTTCAGGAGTAGGGTTAAGTGAAATTTTTCGCCAGGCATAGATTCGCGCCCGTCAATTTTTTTTCCCCGTGTGTCATTTTCCGCGTTTCGCTACTTTTTTCCCGTTTCGCTACTTTTTTCCCGTTTCGCTGATTTTTTCACCGTTTCACAAAGTTTCCAGTGAAGCTTAACGGGACAAATTTGCTCATCACTAATTAGCAGCTCGCCAGTTTGGTGTTTCAGCAGTTATTTGGTTGCTAGGGCCCAAGTTACCTTAGCAACCAGGGAGTGGTTTGGATGAGAGACTGGTATATGACTAGGAAAGGGACTGAATAATAAAGAAAGTTATAAAAAGTAACAATAACAATAAAACTGGAGCCTCACAGGGCAATCGTTTTTTGGTTGCCGGGGTCAGTGACCCCCATTGGAAAGCAGCAGTTGGGAAAAAAGGCAAATAATTCAAAAACTATAACAAATAAATAATGAAGACCAATTGAAAAGTTGCTGAAAATTGGGCATTCTATAACATTACTGCCCCCTTGGCTGTCTCACAGTTATATGTGTAGGAAAGGCTGTGGGAAAATAAACTTTCATCTTCCCCAAACGACATAAAAAGAGCCACTAATTAGCGCCGAGCGTCGGCTTCCTTGCCCTCGGGTGTTGCCGAAGGGACTCGCTTGATTGAAAAATCAAATGTGGGCGACTTGTTAGAGGAAATGTAGAACTTGGCACAAAGGATCTGAGGCTGAAAGAGCCAGAAAGAACCATTCAGCGCCGTAAATCTCGCCGGCATAAAGGCAGTGACTCAGGCTCCTTTTGTCCTGCGCTTCCTAACGAGAGCCCTTAACGAAGCGCCATTCAATCAGCGCGGAGCTTATTAACAGCAGAACGCAAATCTCTAACATATTTGGGCCCTCGAGCTCCTTTTTTTTTTTTTTTTTTTTCTTGTGGTTTTTATAATTTATGGGGCAATTTATTGAATTCCAGAGGGAGGGGAGATCTAATTCGGATAAAGGTCTGAACAAAGAATCGATTGTTATTAACAGCTATTGATATACTGAGCTTCATTGGCCATCGCTGTGTGGGCATATTCCTTGTATGTTGGGCTGCAAACCAAAAATTAGGTCTCTACTACAGGTATGGGACCCCTTATCCGGAAACCCGTTATCCAGAAAGCCCGTCTCTCACAGACTCCATTTTAATCAAATAATTCAGATTCCCTTTTCTCTGTAATAATAAAACAGTACCTGTACTTGATCCCAACTAAGATATAATTACCCCTTATTGGGGCAGAACAGCCCTATTGGGTTTATTTAATGGTTAAATGATTCCCTTTTCTCTGTAATAATAAAACAGTACCTGTACTTGATCCCAACTAAGATATAATTACCCCTTATTGGGGGCAGAACAGCCCTATTGGGTTTATTTCATAGTTAAATGATTCCCTTTTCTCTGTAATAATAAAACAGTACCTGTACTTGATCCCAACTAAGATATAATTACCCCTTATTGGGGCAAAACAGCCCTATTGGGTTTATTTAATGGTTAAATGATTCCCTTTTCTCTGTAATAATAAAACAGTACCTGTACTTGATCCCAACTAAGATATAATTACCCCTTATTGGGGGCAGAACAGCCCTATTGGGTTTATTTAATGGTTAAATGATTCCCTTTTCTCTGTAATAATAAAACAGTACCTGTACTTGATCCCAACTAAGATATAATTACCCCTTATTGGGGCAGAACAGCCCTATTGGGTTTATTTAATAGTTAAATGATTCCCTTTTCTCTGTAATAATAAAACAGTACCTGTACTTGATCCCAACTAAGATATAATTACCCCTTATTGGGGCAGAACAGCCCTATTGGGTTTATTTAATGGTTAAATGATTCCTTTTTCTCTGTAATAATAAAACAGTACCTGTACTTGATCCCAACTAAGATATAATTACCCCTTATTGGGGCAGAACAGCCCTATTGGGTTTATTTAATAGTTAAATGATTCCCTTTTCTCTGTAATAATAAAACAGTACCTGTACTTGATCCCAACTAAGATATAATTACCCCTTATTGGGGGCAGAACAGCCCTATTGGGTTTAATTAATGTTTTATTGATTTTTTTGTAGACTTTAGGTATGGAGATCCATCTTATCCGGAATACCCTTTGTCCCGAGCATTCTGGATAATGGGTCCTATAGCTGTATATAATATTCAGGGTCTATCTAGTGCTAATAATCCCTGCACATCCGATACAGCTATCATTGCAAGACGGAGGGCACAAGGGTCTGATTTGCAGGTAGCATAGAAGGCGGGGCATAAGGTGGTGGGCGGTGGCATAGCTGGGCAGATCTGGGGCATGATGTGTCATGCTGGGCATTTGCTTTGAGTCAGAAAGGAAAATACTCAGCGGTTCTTAAAGGGGTAGTTCACTTTAAAAAGTAACGTTTAATGTTGTAGATGGGTCTTTTTTTTACCCTAGTATCCAGGCAGTGGTTTAAACAAGAGATGGGATTAGGGCAATGAGTTCTGCTCCCATTGCTTGTCATTTGTAAGGGTGGGAAAGGGGTGGGAAAATTGGCAGATTGGGCAGGGAAAGGGTGATTGACTGTTAAATGGGAGATGAAATGGGCAGAGTGGGGGGGGGAAAGGGGGAATGACTGGTAAATGGGAGGGGAAATGGGAAGAGTGGGCGGGGAAAGGGGGAATGACTGGTAAATGGGAGGGGAAATGGGAAGAGTGGGCGGGGAAAGGGGGAATGACTGGTAAATGGAAGGGGAAATGGGAAGAGTGGGCGGGGAAAGGGGGAATGACTGGTAAATGGAAGGGGAAATGGGAATAGTGGGCGGGGAAAGGGGGAATGACTGGTAAATGGGAGGGAAAATGGGCAGAGTGGGCGGGGAAAGGGTGAATGACTGGAAAATGGGAGGGAAAATGGGCAGAGTGGGCGGGGAAAGGGGGAATGACTGGTAAATGGGAGGGGAAATGGGCAGAGTGGGCGGGGAAAGGGGGAATGACTGGTAAATGGGAGAGGAAATGGGCAGAGTGGGCGGGGAAAGGGTGAATGACTGGTAAATGGGAGAGGAAATGGGCAGAGTGGGCGGGGAAAGGGTGAATGACTGGAAAATGGGAGGGAAAATGGGCAGAGTGGGCGGGGAAAGGGGGATTGACTGGTAAATGGGAGGGGAAATGGGTGGGGAAAGGGTGAATGATGGGGAAATGGGCAGAGTGGGCGGGGAAAGGCTGAATGACTGGTAAATGGAAGGGGAAATGGGCAGAGTGGGCGGGGAAAGGGTGAATGACTAGTAAATGGGAGGGGAAATGGGCGGGGCAGAAGTGGGCCTGTGAGTGTAAAGGCCGTCAGCAGAGGAGAAAATGAGGGAAGGGGGGATTTATAGGGTATTACAGACTGACCAACAAGTACATTGCCAGTAAATATGTAATACTGGTACCGGCCCCAGCTGGGGATTTACCAGCCAGTTGGCAACTCTATCCCTAAATAATGTTCTGTTTGCTTCCCAAAGTGGCTTCTCGTGTAGCTCCGACAGAGGAAGAGTAGCTGAGTGCCGAAATGATGATTTTCCTCTTGTAAAGATCACGTTAGTGTCATTAAACCCGTAAGCGGAATTGCCTGGGTCGGAGGAGACGTGCGCTGAATCGGCTCCGGCAAATTTATTTATTTATTTTTTTATGAAACAGTTTTGATGTGATTGATTGGGTCGTTAAAAAGGCTTATTGTTTAGGAAGGCACAATGGCTGTTTGAATGGTGCTCCTCCATCAAAGCGTCAGCGCTTCTCAACATATTTACTGTTCTGTCAAGTGCCGGCACCGGCGCTAAGTGGGATACGGGCGTTTATTTAGTGTTTATTATGGCTCTGAGTGCAGGGGGATTAACTGAGCTGCGCAAACCGCCGCAGGCCATATACCTGCAAAAATCTCATTGCGCCATAAGCCATATTATTATGCATCTTCCCACTCCCCATCGACAGCTGCTGGTTGCTAGGGTCTTATTTATCCTAACAACCTGGCAGTGCTTGGAATGAGAGGTGGGAATTTCAATAGGAGAGGGACTGCATAGAAAGAGAAGTACAGGTATGTGATCCCTTATCCGGAAACCCCATATCCACAAAGCTCCGAAGTATGGAAAGCCTGTCTCCCATAGACTTCATTTTAATCAAATAATTCAGATTTTTAAAATTGATTTCCTTTTTCTCTGTAATAATAAAACAGTACCTGTACTTGATCCCAACTAAGATATAATTACCCCTTATTGGGGGCAGAACAGCCCTATTGGGTTTATTTAATGGTTAAATGATTCCCTTTTCTCTGTAATAATAAAACAGTACCTGTACTTGATCCCAACTAAGATATAATTGCCCCTTATTGGGGGCAGAACAGCCCTATTGGGTTTATTTCATGGTTAAATGATTCCCTTTTCTCTGTAATAATAAAACAGTACCTGTACTTGATCCCAACTAAGATATAATTACCCCTTATTGGGGCAGAACAGCCCTATTGGGTTTATTTCATGGTTAAATGATTCCCTTTTCTCTGTAATAATAAAACAGTACCTGTACTTGATCCCAACTAAGATATAATTACCCTTATTGGGGCAGAACAGCCCTATTGGGTTTACTTAATGGTTAAATGATTCTCTTTTCTCTGTAATAATAAAACAGTACCTGTACTTGATCCCAACTAAGATATAATTACCCCTTATTGGGGCAGAACAGCCCTATTGGGTTTATTTCATGGTTAAATGATTCCCTTTTCTCTGTAATAATAAAACAGTACCTGTACTTGATCCCAACTAAGATATAATTACCCCTTATTGGGGGCAGAACAGCCCTATTGGTTTTTCTTCTATTTAACCCTTCCATAGGCAAATTAGGATTCAGGTTCAGTTCAGTATTCGGGGTTCTGCCGAACCCAAACATAATGGATGTGGTACACCCCTACAAAATAACAATGGAATAGTCGCCCCAGGTCCAGCCCTGACAGGAGTAACAGCCCCAGATTTGCCCCTAGGGAGAGTCTTCATAGTAACAAAACCCCCTATAAATAAATGCAATAAATCTATATACGTTTTGTCATGTCGAATCTCCGGCACCGGCCTCCGCAGCCAAAAGAAAGCAGCTTGTAAACTGCGCAATCCATTCCTAACCGCCGGGACACTAAGTCACTTTTACAGTTTGATCAATGCTCAGTACCCACGGGATATGTTCGAGATTGATACGACTGGAAAAAAAAAAAAGACTCACGTTAAAATGACAAACGTTTTTTAACAAAATTTGCCGGCCAGAGGCCTGATAACACTGCTGCCGGAGCCAACGGTGCTCTCTGGCCTGTGGTAACTTCCAACACAAAATAGCTGTGTGTCTAGATATATATATATATTTTATTCTTGAACCAACAAATGTATTTGTAGCTGTAATATTGGTGTGTAGGCGCCATCTCAGTGCATTGTGCCTGAGTCTGAGCTTTCAGCCAGCACTACACATTAGAACTGCTTTCAGCTAACCTATTGTTTCTCCTACTCCCATGTAACTGGAGGAGTCCCAAGCCGGACTTGGATTTCTTACTATTGAGTGCTATTCTGATACCTACTGGGAGCTGCTATCTTGCTCCCTTCCCATTGTTCTGCTGATCGGCTGCTGGGGGTGAGGGGGGGGGATATCACTCCAACTTGCAGCGCAGCAGTAAAGTGTGCCCGAGTCTGAGCTTTCAGCCAGCGCTACACATTAGAACTGCTTTCAGCTAACCTATTGTTTCTCCTACTCCCATGTAACTGGAGGAGTCCCAAGCCGGACTTGGATTTCTTACTATTGAGTGCTATTCTGATACCTACTGGGAGCTGCTATCTTGCTCCCTTCCCATTGTTCTGCTGATCGGCTGCTGGGGGTGAGGGGGGGGGATATCACTCCAACTTGCAGCGCAGCAGTAAAGTGTGCCTGAGTCTGAGCTTTCAGCCAGCGCTACACATTAGAACTGCTTTCAGCTAACCTATTGTTTCTCCTACTCCCATGTAACTGGAGGAGTCCCAAGCCGGACTTGGATTTCTTACTATTGCGTGCTATTCTGATACCTACTAGGAGCTGCTATCTTGCTCCCTTCCCATTGTTCTGCTGATTGGCTGCTGGGGGTGAGGGGGGGGGATATCACTCCAACTTGCAGCGCAGCAGTAAAGTGTGCCTGAGTCTGAGCTTTCAACCAGCGCTACACATTAGAACTGCTTTCAGCTAACCTATTGTTTCTCCTACTCCCATGTAACTGGAGGAGTCCCAAGCCGGACTTGGATTTCTTACTATTGAGTGCTATTCTGATACCTACTGGGAGCTGCTATCTTGCTCCCTTCCCATTGTTCTGCTGATCGGCTGCTGGGGGGGGGATATCACTCCAACTTGCAGCGCAGCAGTAAAGTGTGCCTGAGTCTGAGCTTTCAGCCAGCGCTACACATTAGAACTGCTTTCAGCTAACCTATTGTTTCTCCTACTCCCATGTAACTGGAGGAGTCCCAAGCCGGACTTGGATTTCTTACTATTGAGTGCTATTCTGATACCTACTGGGGTAGAGTGGGGTAAGTTGTGCTGTACAGCTGCTTATTCTATAGGAAGGAACATGGAGTTTCTGTCTCCTTACCTTCTATGTACATCCGTGGGAAAGCCAGGGCTGCTTCCCATCAATGCTATTGCTCTGTTTGGCAGGGCCGCTTCCTTGCCTCCAGTCTAATAACCTTCTCTTCCCAATTATGGGAATAAACCCAGTGCCAACTGCCTGGAGTCTGCCCAGCTTTATGTTGTGGCGTAACTGCCAGAGGGGGTACTGCAAAACATCTATAATCAGTGGGAATTAAAAATAATTAAGGGGTGGGAGAAACCACTAAGGGAGAGATTTAGATTTTTTTTTTGCAAATTATTCTTTTTAGGATGTTGTAGGAAACGTACAAAGGAGAAGTAGGATTTTTTTTACATTAAATCCAGTTATTCTTTGTTAGCTGTTCTGCGGGGGTGGAGCATAAGGTAACAGCCACCTAAGCTATGTCCCGCCCCTGAGTTACTGAATAGCATGATGTAATAATCCCGACAAACTGCTGCCCCACAGGTTGTTCCCTTGTCCTTACCATCCCCACCCCCACTAGTCTCTATGGGTTCCTCCACCGCTGTACAGGTATGGGACCCGTTATCCAGAATGCTTGGGACCAAGGGTATTAAGGGATCTTTCCATAATTTGGATCTCCATATCTTAAGTCTACTAAAAAAAACAATAAAACATTAATTAAACCCAATAGGATTGATTTGCCCCCAATAAGGGGTAATTATATCTTAGTTGGGATCAAGTACAGGTACTGTTTTATTATTACAGAGAAAAGGGAATCATTTAACCATTAAATAAACCCAATAGGGCTGTTCTGTCCCAATAAGGGGTAATTATATCTTAGTTGGGATCAAGTACAGGTACTGTTTTATTATTACAGAGAAAAGGGAATCATTTAACCATTAAATAAACCCAATAGGGCTGTTCTGCCCCAATAAGGGGTAATTATATCTTAGTTGGGATCAAGTACAGGTACTGTTTTATTATTACAGAGAAAAAGGAATCATTTAACCATTAAATAAACCCAATAGGGCTGTTCTGCCCCAATAAGGGGTAATTATATCTTAGTTGGGATCAAGTACAGGTATTGTTTTATTATTACAGAGAAAAAGGAATCATTTAACCATTAAATAAACCCAATAGGGCTGTTCTGCCCCAATAAGGGGTAATTATATCTTAGTTGGGATCAAGTACAGGTACTGTTTTATTATTACAGAGAAAAGGGAATCATTTAACCATGAAATAAACCCAATAGGGCTGTTCTGCCCCAATAAGGGGTAATTATATCTTAGTTGGGATCAAGTACAGGTACTGTTTTATTATTACAGAGAAAAGGGAATCATTTAACCATGAAATAAACCCAATAGGGCTGTTCTGCCCCAATAAGGGGTAATTATATCTTAGTTGGGATCAAGTACAGGTACTGTTTTATTATTACAGAGAAAAGGGAATCATTTAACCATTAAATAAACCCAATAGGGCTGTTCTGCCCCCAATAAGGGGTAATTATATCTTAGTTGGGATCAAGTACAGGTACTGTTTTATTATTACAGAGAAAAGGGAATTATTTAACCATGAAATAAACCCAATAGGGCTGTTCTGCCCCCAATAAGGGGTAATTATATCTTAGTTGGGATCAAGTACAGGTACTGTTTTATTATTACAGAGAACCATATGAGAATAGCTCCTGTTGATTGGAGAGGCCTGGTTGATGGATATCAGCTAAATGGAAATTCGATCGATCCATTGACGATGACGATGAAGGAACCGGCTCCTTTAAGAAACCACTCGGCCGAAGTTTCCCATGAATCATTTAACATACAACCTGGCGTTTGTGCTATAAATAGTGGATATTAAGTGCTTGCTTGGATATTTCAATTCGGTTTTGTATCATTTTATTGAGTAGCGAGCCTTTGGCTTTTCCGCTAATGAAAACCAACCCCGCGCCCCCTTGTACCGCTCCACCATTATTTTCTGCCGATAAGCCCTCTCCGAATGAATCCAATTACTTCCTTTAGATATCAGCCGTAATTATCATAATTAATCTGTTTCATTCCTTGCAAGATGATGATTATTGTGTTATAAAATCATTAAAGCAAAATCTTGGAATTTCCCGGTTGCATGACTTCTCTGCTAATTGCAAGGAGCTATTGAGAACATCTCATTTTATTTGGGGGGGGGGATGTAATCGTCCAATGTTCTTAATTCAAACCAATTAAGATGAATGTATTATAATGTTACATATGTTTCTGGACGGTAAGTTCCGCCCGAAGGAACAAAATGTTAATACACAAGGGGCCCATGAATATACTGGGAATTATAGGGGGTCATTTACAACCTCCAATGGCGGGGGAAGAAGTGCAGGGATTGGCCCTTTGCCTTATAAATACTACCTAGCTACATCTTCAGTTATAATTGGTCACTTGACATCTTGTGTACTATATAAATAATGGTCCCCCCCCCGCTACAAGATAAGGATCAGGCCTATATAAAAGCACTTGGCCGGCTGTCTCCTGTCTTTAGGTGGTCATGTGACTTCTTGGGGTTTTCCAATTGGTGGTCTATTTCGTATGCTTTCTATTTGACCATAGGTTTGACCAAGCTTGGGCAGGGCCAACTCAAGCTCAAGTGGCCGGGGTTGGAACTAGGGGTAGAGAGAAGAGGAATGGGCCTAGGGTGCAACCGTAGGGCTCTAGGTCTTTTGCCAATCTACCCCATGTCTGAGTCCAATACCCTCTGTGTTTTACTCCTGCCCAATCATCGCTGCTTATGCTCAGACTCTCAGGGGACGAGGTGGGCAAAGGGACTGGTGGGGTTGCCAAGGACCACATCAATGAGCTGATCTGGTCATTGTCCCAATGGTGCTTCTAATCTGATCGATAGGTATCTGGTAATTGGTAAAGGTGATTGCCGGCAGCTTATCTGCCCGTGTATGGGTAAGGACGATGGGCCTGCCCTTAAATTGGGCAGATCTTGATCAGGCAGGTTTTTCCATTGGGCATCAAGGAGGTGATGAAGTCCCTTAACCAACGAAACCTATACCCGCCGTTCTAATTCGATATTGGGAGAAGATCTTACCATGTATGGTGACCTTGCCAAGCGAGCAGATCTTAAACATGTATGGCCACCTTTAGGCAGACCACCAGCTTTACTGGGGGCAACTTTACTGACTGGGAAATGGTTAGGACCAGATTAGACCAATGACCAGTGCTGGTTTTATTTCTTTGTTATGGGATCCCTTATCCAGAAACCCATTATCGAGAAAGTTCCAAATTACGGAAAGGCCATCTCCCATAGACTCCATTGTAATGAAATAATTTACATTTTTAAAAATGGTTTCCCTTTTCTCTGTAATAATAAAACAGTACCTGTACTTGATCCCAACTAAGATATAATTACCCCTTATTGGGGAAGAACAGCCCTATAGGGTTTATTTCATGGTTAAATGATTCCCTTTTCTCTGTAATAATAAAACAGTACCTGTACTTGATCCCAACTAAGATATAATTACCCCTTATTGGGGCAGAACAGCCCTATTGGGTTTATTTCATGGTTAAATGATTCCCTTTTCTCTGTAATAATAAAACAGTACCTGTACTTGATCCCAACTAAGATATAATTACCCCTTATTGGGGGCAGAACAGCCCTATTGGGTTTATTTAATGGTTAAATGATTCCCTTTTCTCTGTAATAATAAAACAGTACCTGTACTTGATCCCAACTAAGATATAATTACCCCTTATTGGGGGCAGAACAGCCCTATTGGGTTTATTTCATGGTTAAATGATTCCCTTTTCTCTGTAATAATAAAACGGTACCTGTACTTGATCCCCATCCCTGGTAGATAAGGGGTAGATTTACTCTCCGTGCCAGTGCAATAAGGAGCTGTAGGTGGGGAGCAGGGTCCCTATTTCTCCAGCCTTTATTTAGACCCCACTCCCAGTAGTTCTGCCGTATTCCCTGGATAAGTCATGAATACAACCCTGTATTGGCAATAAAGCCAAGGCGAGCCATAAGAGCGCGGCAGCCGACAGCTGAAGTCCGGGATGGAGATGACTCCTGCTGTTTATCACTCGCCGGCTTTGCTTATTACTTGACTAAAATATATTTATTGGTGTTCGGCCAATATAAAGATATAAATTAGCGTCTGTGTGTTTTTGATGCTTTATATAAAATGAATAGGGCAGAGCAGCGAGGCGGGGGGGGGTTATTGGGGAAAAATGCGTATTCACCCAAGTTCAGTAATAAAAGTACGATAGCTCGCTATTAAATTAAATTGATTAATGTGATTAGACTTGGTTACTCTTATGTACTGCTTCGGCATCCGCGGAATGTTCTAGGTGGCTGCAAATATTTTATATTGCCGTTGCTATGAGACTGGTTGCTGTGTGTTATTTACTGGCCCGAGAACATATCTGCGTTGGCAAATGTAATTACGCGTATGTTGATGAGCTTCACTGCTAGCAATAAGGCTCGGAATGGCGTTAATTTGCTCTGTAGGGGGCGGGGTTAGTGAGTGTCTCCTCCCTTTTTGGGCAAATGTAGGTGAGGTATATTCCTTAGCAGCAGTAATACCACTGAGATTTGGGGCTCACTGGGCAAGGACTGATGGGAATGGGATAGGGACCTTAGATTGTAAGCTCACTGGGGCAGGGACTGATGGGAATGGGATAGGGACCTTAGATTGTAAGCTCACTGGGGCAGGGACTGATGGGAATGTGATAGGGACCTTAGATTGTAAGCTCCACTGGGGCAGGGGCTGATGGGAATGGGATAGGGACCTTAGATTGTAAGCTCACTGGGGCAGGGGCTGATGGGAATGGGATAGGGACCTTAGATTGTAAGCTCACTGGGGCAGGGGCTGATGGGAATGTGATAGGGACCTTAGATTGTAAGCTCACTGGGGCAGGGGCTGATGGGAATGGGATAGGGACCTTAGATTGTAAGCCCACTGGGGCAGGGGCTGATGGGAATGTGATAGGGACCTTAGATTGTAATCTCACTGGGGCAGGGACTGATGGGAATGTGAGAGGGACCTTAGATTGTAAGCTCACTGGGGCAGGGACTGATGGGAATGTGATAGGGACCTTAGATTGTAAGCTCACTGGGGCAGGGACTGATGGGAATGTGATAGGGACCTTAGATTGTAAGCTCACTGGGGCAGGGACTGATGGGAATGTGATAGGGACCTTAGATTGTAAGCTCACTGGGGCAGGGACTGATGGGAATGTGATAGGGACCTTAGATTGTAAGCTCCACTGGGGCAGGGGCTGATGGGAATGTGATAGGGACCTTAGAGTGTAAGCTCACTGGGGCAGGGGCTGATGGGAATGTGAGAGGGACCTTAGATTGTAAGCTCCACTGGGGCAGGGGCTGATGGGAATGATCTATAATAGCAGTGCTGTGTGACATGTCGGTGCTGCGCATCTTTTGGCGTTTAGCCCTTTTTTTCCTTATCTCTCCATGTAGCCCCTCTACTACTCTTTTTTTCCAGCCTCTCATTCAAACCACCACCTGGTTGCTTGGGTAAACTGGGCCCCTAGCAATCCAGCATAACTGGAGTTTTTGAATTTAGCTTTTTGTTCAGCAGCTCTCCAGTTTCGAATTTCTGGTTGCTATGGTCCAATTTAACCTAGCAACCAGGCAGTGACATGAGACAGGAGTATGAACAGAGGAAGGCCTAAATAGAAATATAAGTAATACAAGTAACAATAAAATTGAAGCCTCACAGAGCAATAGTTTTTTGGTTGCCGGGGTCAGTGACCCATATTTGAAAGCTGGGAAGAATAGAAACAATGTTCCGTAACCATAAATCCCAAACTCTCTGCACTTTTCCTTCCCGAAATGAATGTGATTAGTACTAAGTGTAGCCCATTAGGTGTAACTGCGGTACCTCCCAGGTAATCCGGCCAAATGATAGGGCTTTGGGAAAGCCATAATTCCCTAATTATTCTGTATCCCGGGCTGGGAGGGAAATGGGATTCTTTATGGAATGTCCGTCGGGCTATTGGAATAGATACGTGAGCGGGAGGGGGACTGAATAGCGCGCCATTGGCCCCCGGAAGGATCCGGACAGGATCGATAATAGGTTGGTACTAGGGTTCCCACCCTGCCTATAATCCCCTCCATGACTCAGGGGACCCGCCTGCTGATTGGTGGTTTGGAATTACTGCTCCTCCCTAGTGTTGCCCTAGACCAGCGGCCCCCAAACTACGGCCCACGGGCCGGATCCGGCCCCCCAGACCAATTATCCGGCCCCCTCTGTGTCCTCCCAACTGGCAGTGGAGAGAGAGGACTCAGCGGGGAGCGGCACAGGGGAGCTGAAATGAAGGACGGACCAGGGGGAACTGGTACAGGTAGGACACGCCGGGGGGGGGGGGGGGGGGCGACGGGCGGGATATGAAAGAGGATGTGGGCTAAATGAAGGTTTCTTCTTCACCTACAAAAGACCCTGATGGAATGTAAAAGTGCCCCATTCCCCCCCACCGGGCGGTGGCGGAGGGGGGGGGGTGGGGTGCTGGTGGTCCGGCCCCCCAACAGTCTGAGGGGCCCTTGATCTGGCCCCTTGGGTTAGAAGTTTGCCCTAGACATCCCCCCATCACTAGCCAATCACATAAGAGAGAAGTTACAATCCACCCCTCAGCTCTGCTCAAGCGTCTAATGGTGGGCTGGAGGCCTATATATCCTTATATATAGACACTTGGGGGCCAAATATTGGCCTTTAGTTGCCTATTGGAGTTACAGGCAGAAAAGCAAGTCATAAATTAACACCAATGGGTATTTCAATAATATTCTGCCTTTCCCCTATCTGCCATACCCTCCTCCTGTGCCAACAACGTGCCAACTACGTGCCAGCTACGTGCCTTTGCTTTCTTTGCTTTCCGGACCAAGAAATTCCACTCGGCCTATTAAATATGTATCCGGCAGAACCGGGCAGCGGCGTTTTCTTCTGTTAGTTCTTATTATTCAGGTTAATACAGTAAAGGCAAAGCCTCACCCAGTCGATTCCGTCTCTTTCTGAGTGATATTAAAACTATTTTCTGCCTATAAAAGCCAAATTTCTGGTTTTTGCTTGGCTTTCAGTGGCCACAATGATATTTTTCTCCCAATATTCCCATCTACGGGTGGGCGATATCGGGGTAATTCAGGCTAATTCGGTCGTTTGGCCCTGGGGCCAATTGATCGGATTACAATGACGGGTATAGGCGCAGTCGGTTCAGGGACCGCATCAACGAGCCAATGCGGTCCCCGATCCGACTAGATTTTTAAACCTGCCCGATCGAGATCTGCCCGATTTCAGGCCAGATATGGGTCGGGCAGGCCCGTCGGTAGTGCCCATACGCGGGCCGATTAGCTGCCCAATTGGTCTAAGGGACCTTTCCCCCCCAATGTCAGTGTCCTAATGGCCTCTAGGACCTCTAGTAGTAGTAATGGCCTCTTAAAGTGCCCATACACGGGCCTATTCTAGCTGCCGATATGGGTCCCTTAGACCAATTCAGCAGCTAATCGTCCCGTGTATGGGCACTACCGACGGGCCTGCCCGACCGATATCTGGCCTGAAATCGTCCAGATATCGATCCATGGGGCCAAACGATCCAATTAGCCTGGATTCTCCCGATATCGCCCACCCCAAGGTGGGGGATATCGGGAGAAGATCCGCTCGCTTAGCCACATCGCCAAGTGAGCGGATCTGAAGGTGTATGGCCACCTTTAGGGCCCACCAGAGAACCTAACAGAAGTAGGTTAGGGAGCCCTCTAGTGGTGTACCTTACCTTGACGCCCCCCTGCAAAAAAATCTGCAGAGGGGCCCAACACATAACACTACAAGCACTACTCAACTGCCCCGTCTACTCCTCAAGCCCCCATTGAATGCCCACTCACCCTTCACCTTGACACATTGAATCCCAGTGGATTCAAGGTCTACTGCCCAGGTCCACTGGAATCCCAGTGGACCTGGGCAGGTCCCTCAAGGGCAGGGCCTTCAAGGGCAGGGGCCCACCGGGTTTTTTCCTGGTGTCTCGCTGGCCCATTCCGACCCTGAGTGCTAAATGTAATAGGTGGCACATAGACTAGGGTAGAAATGGAAGGGATGATGGGAATTGGCCTTGGCTGAGGAGATCCTCAAGGAGATGGATAGAATGTTCTGCTAGAATCTAGAGAGGAAGAAGAGGATAATAAATTTTACTAGTAAATTTGCACTGTTAATTTCATTTGCTTGTTTTATTATGATTTCCTATTGGGCCGCAGGCAGTTCTACTGGTGAAGGCCACATCCCTGTCATTCCATAGACGACGCCTGATGAATTGGTCCCCGTTCCGGTTGGTCGGTTGACTCGATTGGGGTTCACTCGCCTCTGCCTTTCACGCTCGACACCGGCATAAATCAGCCCTTTGTTTCCGTAATGTAATAAACCCCCGGCCTTCCCGGAAAAAAAGAACCAATCAGTGCGGCTTCTTCATAAATTACTGACCCCTAAATGAAAATCTCAACTCTGCTTTTATGTGCGCGGTGGCGGCGTAATTAAGGCAACTGTTTGCGTAATGTGCCCAGGACGGGCCTTGATAGCCCAGCGGCTCTATGGGAGATCACGGGGCACATCGCGGGATATTCAGGATTAAATGCGCGGTTATTTAGCTGAAATGATTATGTACAATAGGGAAGCATTTGATATAATTGGCTTTGCATTATATGGGTCGGGCTCTGGGGGGGATCAGTAGCCATGGGCAGAGTCAGACTGGGGCCCACTGTTGCTGCCATTGTAGGGGCCCTCACACTCCATCAGGGGGTCTTGACACCCACCCACTGTCTACAAGCCCCTCCCCCCCATACATACCTTTCCTGGTGTCTTGCTGGCCAAGTGACCCAACTCATACAGCAGCCATATTGCTATATATAATCAGTTTTCAGATTTCCTGGTACCCCGCTGGCCCAGTCCAGCCCTTGATGCTCCGCCTACTTTCCTCCATGTGGCCACACCTATCAAGTTGGCGATTGCAGTTCCTGGCAGAGATCAGGTCTGGGTTGGTGGGGCCAACAAGGGCAGGGTCCCACATGGTTTTTTCCTGGTGCCCCACTGGCCCAGTCCGGCCCTGGATGCTCCGCCTACTTTCCTCTATGTGGCTTTGCTGATTGGGTTGGTGGGGCCAACAAGGGCAGGGCCCTAAAGGTTTTTTCCTGGTGCCCCGCTGGCCCAGTCTGGCCCTTGATGCTCCGCCTACGTTCCTCCATGTGGCCACACCTATTGAGTTGGCGATTGCAGTTCCTGGCAGGAATTGGGTCTGGGTTGGTGGGGCCCACAGAGTATTTTCCTGCTGGCCCAGTCCGGCCCTTGATGCTCCGCCTACTTTCCTCCATGTGGCCACACCTATTGAGTTGACAATCGTAGTTCCTGGCAGGGATTGTGTCTGGGTTGGTGGGGCCAACAAGGGCAGGGTTCCACAGGGTTTTTTCCTGGTGCCCCGCTGGCCCAGTCCGGCCCTTGATACTCCGCCTACTTTCCTCCATGTGGCCACACCTATTGAGTTGGCGATTGCAGTTCCTGGCAGGAGTCTGGGTTGGTGGGGCCCACAGGGTATTTTCCTGGTGCCTCGCTGGCCCTTGATGCTCCGCCTACTTTCCTCCATGTGGCCACACCTATTGAGTTGGCAATTGCAGTTCCTGGCATGAATCTGGTCTGGGTTGGTGGGGCCCACAGGGTATTTTCCTGGTGCCTCGCTGGCCCTTGATGCTCCACCTACTTTCCTCCATGTGGCCACACCTATTGAGTTGGCAATTGCAGTTCCTGGCATGAATCTGGTCTGGGTTGGTGGGGCCCACAGGGTATTTTCCTGGTGCCCCGCTGGCCCTTGATGCTCCACCTACTTTCCTCCATGTGGCCACACCTATTGAGTTGGCAATTGCAGTTTCTGGCAGGGATCAGGTCTGGGTTGGTGGGGCCAACAAGGGCAGGGTCCCACAGGGTTTTTCCTGGTGCCCCACTGGCCCTTGATGCTCCGCCTCCTTTCCTCCATGTGGCCACACCTATTGAGTTGGCGATCACAGTTCCTGGCATGAATCTGGTCTGGGTTGGTGGGGCCCACAGGGTATTTTCCTGGTGCCCCGCTGGCCCTTGATGCTCCGCCTACTTTCCTCCATGTGGCCACACCTATTGAGTTGGCAATTGCAGTTCCTGGCAGGGATCAGGTCTGGGTTGGTGGGGCCAACAAGGGCAGGGTCCCACAGGGTTTTTTCCTGGTGCCCCACTGGCCCAGTCTGGCCCTTGATGCTCCGCCTCCTTTCCTCCATGTGGCCACACCTATCGAGTTGGCAATTGCAGTTCCTGGCATGAATCTGGTCTGGGTTGGTGGGGCCCACAGGGTTTTTTCCTGGTGCCCCACTGGCCCAGTCTGGCCCTTGATGCTCCGCCTACTTTCCTCCATGTGGCCACACCTATCGAGTTGGCGGTCGCAGTTCCTGGCAGGGATCAGGGCCCACCTGGTTTTTTCCCAGTGTCCCGCCGGCCCAGTCTAAACCCTATAATATTAGCAATATTGATGCTTATGTCTATAAGTGATATTGGTGTTGCGGCACATCAGGGGTGCGTTGGCGTCGATGCCGATTCCCTCGTTGCGACTGCCGAGCATTATCCCCATAAGTGGCGCGTCTGTGTCTAACAAAGGGTCTGTCTCTCCTGTATATTTAGTGCGTGAGTCATGTAATCGCGGCGCAATTACACTCGCCTTTCATCGGGGATAAATTGCCAAAAATGCATCTGCTGCTCAATAAATTCCTCCAGTATTCATAGGGGCATCCAGGCTGCCATCTCCTATATGCCCCAGTGTGCCAGGGGAGTTATAGTTTAATACTGGTCCTTTCTTTTCAGATGTGTTGGAATGTAAATATCTGCAATTTTCTGCTTGTCCCCTTTATACGCTGGGGGCACATTAACCTTGAGATGCTTCTTGCAGTTCCCAAGCCGCAGATAAGGATTGTGTTCCACACTGTATATGTGTAGGCCTTTGTTAGTGTGACTTATTGTAGCTTTTAGCAGTGATTTAAAGCAGCGGAGGTTCTGTTGAATTTAATTTCCCTATATGTAATGAGGAGGATGTTGTTTATACAGAGCTCATTATCTCCATTTAAACAAATGAAACTGTTTTGATTGGGCCATAATTCAGGGGAATAGTAATAATAGTATAATAGTAAAATTCAGATTATGTCTCTTTAAAGAAAAGTTTAAAGAAAAGGCAGAGAATGGTATATAGGTATATGCTGGAACGTCGGTGGGAGCTGAAGGTTTGTCATTTTCCTTGTAAAGGCGTAAAGAGCTTTTTTATTCACTATATATTATAAGGAACTCCTCTGTGACTTATAATATCCCTATATGTTACAATAGGGGGCACTTTATTCACTATATATTATAAGGAACTCCTCGGGGGCTTATAATATCCCTATATGTTACAATAGGGGGTACTTTATTCACTATATATTATAAGGAACTCCTCGGGGACTTAAAATATCCCTATATGTTACAATAGGGGGTACTTTATTCACTATATATTATAAGGAACCCCTCGGGGGCTTATAATATCCCTATATGTTACAATAGGGGGTACTTTATTCACTATATATTATAAGGAACCCCTCAGGGGCTTATAATATCCCTATATGTTACAATAGGGGGTACTTTATTCACTATATATTATAAGGAACTCCCCTGGGGCTTATAATATCCCTATATGTTACAATAGGGGGCACTTTATTCACTATATATTATAAGGAACTCCTCGGGGGCTTATAATATCCCTATATGTTACAATAGGGGGTACTTTATTCAATATATATTATAAGGAACTCCTCTGTGACTTATAATATCCCTATATGTTACAATAGGGGGTACTTTATTCACTATATATTATAAGGAACTCCTCGGGGGCTTATAATATCCCTATATTACAATAGGGGGCACTTTATTCACTATATATTATAAGGAACTCCTCGGGGGCTTATAATATCCCTATATGTTACAATAGGGGGTACTTTATTCACTATATATTATAAGGAACTCCTCGGGGGCTTATAATATCCCTATATGTTACAATAGGGGGTACTTTATTCACTATATATTATAAGGAACTCCTCGGGGGCTTATAATATCCCTATATGTTACAATAGGGGGTACTTTATTCAATATATATATGTACAGAAGAACAGAGCCTGTATCTGTGGTACATCTGCTGTAGGGACAAAGGCAATGATTTCACTTTATGGCATCCAGAAATAGAAGGCGGGGTCACCTCAAGGTCTGGGTTTTGTGCGTCCTCCGGGGGAACGTATTCATCTAGTGGGATCAGAGGCGTCTGTGTGAGCGGCCGGGCAGGTATTCCTGGGAAACTGTTCATTACCATCAGCCAGATGTACATACAGTGTCTTCAATCTGGACTTATTTATTATTATAAAGCTATGGCACATAGAGATTCCCCTGTACTAAGCACAATTCAGCAGGAACAGCCCCCTAAGTTTGCTCATAGCCTGTACAGAGAGATACCATAAAACTATGGCACATAGGGATTCCCCTGTACTAAGCACAATTCAGCAGGAACAGCCTCCTAAGTTTGCTCATAGCCTGTACAGAGAGATACCATAAAACTATGGCCGCATAGGGATTCCCCTGTACTAAGCACAATTCAGCAGGAACAGCCCCCTAAGTTTGCTCATAGCCTGTACAGAGAGATACCATAAAACTATGGCACATAGGGATTCCCCTGTACTAAGCACAATTCAGCAGGAACAGCCCCCTAAGTTTGCTCATAGCCTGTACAGAGAGATACCATAAAACTATGGCACATAGGGATTCCCCCGTACTAAGCACAATTCAGCAGGAACAGCCCCCTAAGTTTGCCCATAGCCTGTACAGAGAGATACCATAAAACTATGGCACATAGGGATTCCCCTGTACTAAGCACAATTCAGCAGGAACAGCCCCCTAAGTTTGCTCATAGCCTGTACAGAGAGATACCATAAAACTATGGCACATAGGGATTCCCCTGTACTAAGCACAATTCAGCAGGAACAGCCCCCTAAGTTTGCTCATAGCCTGTACAGAGAGATACCATAAAACTATGGCACATAGGGATTCCCCTGTACTAAGCACAATTCAGCAGGAACAGCCCCCTAAGTTTGCTCATAGCCTGTACAGAGAGATACCATAAAACTATGGCACATAGGGATTCCCCCGTACTAAGCACAATTCAGCAGGAACAGCCCCCTAAGTTTGCCCATAGCCTGTACAGAGAGATACCATAAAACTATGGCACATAGGGATTCCCCTGTACTAAGCACAATTCAGCAGGAACAGCCCCCTAAGTTTGCTCATAGCCTGTACAGAGAGATACCATAAAACTATGGCACATAGGGATTCCCCTGTACTAAGCACAATTCAGCAGGAACAGCCCCCTAAGTTTGCTCATAGCCTGTACAGAGAGATACCATAAAACTATGGCACATAGGGATTCCCCTGTACTAAGCACAATTCAGCAGGAACAGCCCCCTAAGTTTTCTCATAGCCTGTACAGAGAGATACCATAAAACTATGGCACATAGGGATTCCCCTGTACTAAGCACAATTCAGCAGGAACAGCCCCCTAAGTTTGCCCATAGCCTGTACAGAGAGATACCATAAAACTATGGCACATAGGGATTCCCCTGTACTAAGCACAATTCAGCAGGAACAGCCCCCTAAGTTTTCTCATAGCCTGTACAGAGAGATACCATAAAACTATGGCACATAGGGATTCCCCTGTACTAAGCACAATTCAGCAGGAACAGCCCCCTAAGTTTGCCCATAGCCTGTACAGAGAGATACCATAAAACTATGGCACATAGGGATTCCCCTGTACTAAGCACAATTCTGTTTGGCCCTTTAAAAATAAATAACCCAGCAGCCTCCCCATTGGTCAGTGGGGGGGGGGGGGGGGATGTATGTAGATATAGAATGCGGTGCCGGCACATTAATTAAGGAACAGATTGATTAAGAATTAGAACTTCCGATTCCCCTGACCAGGCAGCTCTGTGAGCAGAAACATATATCTTGTGAATTTGCCCATGGGGGTGGGGGGTGGGGGAGGAAATAAACCCTCCAATAGGCTTTGAGCTTTATTCTCATACCTGTGCATGGTTCATTCTAATAAGGAACCGCCCACATTCGCGCCTTTCGTGCAGTTTTATTCGCCTTTTACCCCCTCGGTGACGGTCAGATGTTCCAACAGCGAGTTCTGTGTTTGTATCTGGTGAATTCGGTAAATAATAAAGCTGAGCCGGCAGCTACAAGCCATTTCCAATGCCCCCCCCATCTCCCAACTGTTTCTTTTTAGCAAGTGGCGCATCTGTTTGCCCCAGTTACTAAATAGCAGCAGCATCTGCCCCCCCCCCCCCCTTCCAGCCGGCAATCTGCAGCTACACCCGCCGGCACCGAGACGCCACTAATTACATGATAAACAGACACCGGGAAATGTTCTGCTTATTCCTGCCCGGCAACTCCAGGGGGCAATTAAAGGGGCAGTAGCCATTCATACCCTGTCAGTAGCCACAAGCACTTTTCATCAGATTTTGTGGGACAGATTTAATCAGATCCTCTGTGCAACAGCATTATAGGTTCCTAAAATCTGCCCCCCCATAGGCTGTAATGTAATGTCAATGCTCCAATCCCCTGCCCCCCCTCTCCCACTCACTGCCCAGCCCCAATCCCCTGCCCCCCTATCCACTCACTGCCCAGCCCCAATCCCCTGCCCCCCTATCCCACTCACTGCCCAGCCCAAATCCCTGCCCCCTATCCACTCACTGCCCAGCCCCAATCCCCTGCCCCCCCTATCCCACTCACTGCCCAGCCCCAATCCCCTGCCCCCCCTATCCCACTCACTGCCCAGCCCCCAATCCCCTGCCCCCCCTATCCCACTCACTGCCCAGCCCCAATCCCCTGCCCCCCCTATCCACTCACTGCCCAGCCCAATCCCCTGCCCCCCCGTATCCCACTCACTGCCCAGCCCCAATCCCCTGCCCCCCTATCCCACTCACTGCCCAGCCCCAATCCCCTGCCCCCCCCTATCCCACTCACTGCCCAGCCCCAATCCCCTGCCCCCCTATCCACTCACTGCCCAGCCCCAATCCCCTGCCCCCCCTATCCCACTCACTGCCCAGCCCCCAATCCCCTGCCCCCCCTATCCCACTCACTGCCCAGCCCCAATCCCCTGCCCCCCCTATCCACTCACTGCCCAGCCCCCAATCCCCTGCCCCCCTATCCACTCACTGCCAGCCCCAATCCCCTGCACCCCCCTATCCACTCACTGCCCAGCCCCCAATCCCCTGCCCCCCCTATCCGCTCACTGCCCAGCCCCAATCCCCTGCCCCCCTATCCACTCACTGCCCAGCCCCAATCCCCTGCCCCCCCTATCCACTCACTGCCCAGCCCCAATCCCCTGCCCCCCCCTATCCACTCACTGCCCAGCCCCAATCCCCTGCCCCCCCTATCCACTCACTGCCCAGCCCCAATCCCCTGCCCCCCCTATCCCACTCACTGCCCAGCCCCAATCCCCTGCCCCCCTATCCACTCACTGCCCAGCCCCAATCCCCTGCCCCCCCTATCCACTCACTGCCCAGCCCCAATCCCCTGCCCCCCCTATCCACTCACTGCCCAGCCCCAATCCCCTGCCCCCCTATCCACTCACTGCCAGCCCCAATCCCCTGCCCCCCTATCCACTCACTGCCCAGCCCCAATCCCCTGCCCCCCCTATCCCACTCACTGCCCAGCCCCAATCCCCTGCCCCCCCTATCCCACTCACTGCCCAGCCCCAATCCCCTGCCCCCTCCCTACTCCCACCCACCCCTGCCCCCCTATCCACTCACTGCCAGCCCAATCCCCTGCCCCCCTATCCCACTCACTGCCAGCCCCAATCCCCTGCCCCCCTATCCACTCACTGCCCAGCCCCAATCCCCTGCCCCCCTATCCCACTCACTGCCCAGCCCCAATCCCCTGCCCCCCTATCCACTCACTGCCCAGCCCCAATCCCCTGCCACCCTATCCCACTCACTGCCCAGCCCCAATCCCCTGCCCCCCCTATCCCACTCACTGCCCAGCCCCAATCCCCTGCCCCCCCTATCCCACTCACTGCCCAGCCCCAATCCCCTGCCCCCCCTATCCCACTCACTGCCCAGCCCCAATCCCCTGCCCCCCCTATCCCACTCACTGCCCAGCCCCAATCCCCTGCCCCCCCTATCCCACTCACTGCCCAGCCCCAATCCCCTGCCCCCCCTATCCCACTCACTGCCCAGCCCCAATCCCCTGCCCCCCCTATCCCACTCACTGCCCAGCCCCAATCCCCTGCCCCCCCTATCCCACTCACTGCCCAGCCCCAATCCCCTGCCCCCCCTATCCACTCACTGCCCAGCCCCAATCCCCTGCCCCCCCTATCCACTCACTGCCCAGCCCCAATCCCCTGCCCCCCCCATCCACTCACTGCCCAGCCCCAATCCCCTGCCCCCCCTATCCCACTCACTGCCCAGCCCCAATCCCCTGCCCCCCTATCCCACTCACTGCCCAGCCCCAATCCCCTGCCCCCCCTATCCACTCACTGCCCAGCCCAATCCCCTGCCCCCCCCATCCACTCACTGCCCAGCCCCAATCCCCTGCCCCCTATCCCACTCACTGCCCAGCCCCAATCCCCTGCCCCCCCTATCCACTCACTGCCCAGCCCCAATCCCCTGCCCCCTATCCGCTCACTGCCCAGCCCCAATCCCCTGCCCCCCTATCCACTCACTGCCCAGCCCCAATCCCCTGCCCCCCTATCCCACTCACTGCCCAGCCCCAATCCCTGCCCCCCTATCCACTCACTGCCCAGCCCCAATCCCCTGCCCCCCTATCCCACTCACTGCCCAGCCCCAATCCCCTGCCCCCCTATCCCACTCACTGCCCAGCCCCAATCCCCTGCCCCCCCTATCCCACTCACTGCCCAGCCCCAATCCCCTGCCCCCCCTATCCCACTCACTGCCCAGCCCCAATCCCCTGCCCCCCCTATCCCACTCACTGCCCAGCCCCAATCCCCTGCCCCCCCTATCCACTCACTGCCCAGCCCCAATCCCCTGCCCCCCCTATCCCACTCACTGCCCAGCCCCAATCCCCTGCCCCCCTATCCCACTCACTGCCCAGCCCCAATCCCCTGCCCCCCTTCCACTCACTGCCCAGCCCCAATCCCCTGCCCCCCTATCCCACTCACTGCCCAGCCCCAATCCCCTGCCCCCCTATCCCACTCACTGCCCAGCCCCAATCCCCTGCCCCCCCTATCCCACTCACTGCCCAGCCCCAATCCCCTGCCCCCCTATCCCACTCACTGCCCAGCCCCAATCCCCTGCCCCCCTATCCCACTCACTGCCCAGCCCCAATCCCCTGCCCCCCATCCACTCACTGCCCAGCCCCAATCCCCTGCCCCCCTATCCCACTCACTGCCCAGCCCCAATCCCCTGCCCCCCCTATCCCACTCACTGCCCAGCCCCAATCCCTGCCCCCCTATCCCACTCACTGCCCAGCCCCAATCCCCTGCCCCCCCTATCCCACTCACTGCCCAGCCCCAATCCCCTGCCCCCCTATCCACTCACTGCCCAGCCCCAATCCCCTGCCCCCCTATCCACTCACTGCCCAGCCCCAATCCCCTGCCCCCCTATCCACTCACTGCCCAGCCCCAATCCCCTGCCCCCCCTATCCACTCACTGCCCAGCCCCAATCCCCTGCCCCCCTATCCACTCACTGCCCAGCCCCAATCCCCTGCCCCCCTATCCACTCACTGCCCAGCCCCAATCCCCTGCCCCCCCATCCCACTCACTGCCCAGCCCCAATCCCCTGCCCCCCTATCCCACTCACTGCCCAGCCCCAATCCCCTGCCCCCCCTATCCACTCACTGCCCAGCCCCAATCCCCTGCCCCCCTATCCCACTCACTGCCCAGCCCCAATCCCCTGCCCCCCCATCCACTCACTGCCCAGCCCCAATCCCCTGCCCCCCTATCCACTCACTGCCCAGCCCCAATCCCCTGCCCCCCTATCCGCTCACTGCCCAGCCCCAATCCCCTGCCCCCCCTATCCCACTCACTGCCCAGCCCCAATCCCCTGCCCCCCTATCCGCTCACTGCCCAGCCCCAATCCCCTGCCCCCCTATCCGCTCACTGCCCAGCCCCAATCCCGTGCCCCCTACCTGCCCTAGCCCAATAGGATGGCACCCTATGCTGCCCACCCACAGTCTCATTCTCCCTATTCACTCACTGCTGAGCCCCAGACTATTATGGCCTTGGCCGGAGTCTGAGATGCCCCTGAGGTGCCAGTGCCCAGTATAAATGAGCCGGTTCCATATTGCAGTGTTTCTGCTTGGGGGGGGGACAAACAGAGACAGAAACATATTGACATTGGGGGGGGGGGGGCTTCTGGTTCTGCTTCAGAACAGTTCTAGCTGATTCCTTCCGCTCCATTTCATACAGTTCAATAGACCAGTTCTGCCTCTCTCCTGCAGGGGGCAGCATTGCTACAGAAATGGCCCAGCTCCTCGCTCATCTACAGAGAAGCAAATTCTGCCAATTTCAGACAATTTTTAGTACATTTTTTTCCCCAAAACGATTGCATCGGCCCCGGTAGCGATAGCTCCGCCCCCTTCTCTCTCTCTCTTTCTTTTTTTGTCAGAGCCAATCGGCTCCGTGAGGGAAAATAAATTATTGAGAGAGGGGTTGTGAGCGCAGAAATTCCAATATATATGTATATGTATTCAAATAGGCCCCACGCCGTCTCCGGGGAATGTCGTTTCCAAGCGCTGAAATCCTGTGCAACAATTTTTAGCGAATATTTGAACAGAACTTCTAAGTGATTTGCGCCCTGAGCAGGGCGGCGGCTTTGTCCGGCCTATCAGCTTGCTCGATTCTAGCCCGGGGGTCTGACGAAGGGTTAAATAAATAAGCTTTTTAGGGATACTGTCCAGTGTGGTGCCTTATTTTTTACTAACGAGCCCCCCACTCTATAAAGGAACCCCCACCCAGTAGGCCCCATACCCCCCAGTCCAACCCTGGGCATGTGGTTGCCACCTTTACAGAGGTTTCCTACCAGCCACTAGGGGAGGGGAGGAAGGGCAATGTCGTGAGGGTGTGGAGGTGATGTCATGGGGTAGGGGTAATTACATCATCAGTGGGCGGATCCACCAGTGGCCCAATGATGTCACCGAGCCTCACAGCAAATTTAATTTAGGCTCATCCAGCTGAGCCGGGGGAGGCCGCCGTGTGTATAGAGAGGCACATCCAGCTGAGCCGGGGGAGGCCGCCGTGTGTATAGAGAGGCACATCCAGCTGAGCCGGGGGAGGCCGCCGTGTGTATAGAGAGGCACATCCAGCTGAGCCGGGGGAGGCCGCCGTGTGTATAGAGAGGCACATCCAGCTGAGCCGGGGGAGGCCGCCGTGTGTATAGAGAGGCACATCCAGCTGAGCCGGGGGAGGCCGCCGTGTGTATAGAGAGGCACATCCAGCTGAGCCGGGGGAGGCCGCCGTGTGTATAGAGAGGCACGTCCAGCTGAGCCGGGGGAGGCCGCCGTGTGTATAGAGAGGCACATCCAGCTGAGCCGGGGGAGGCCGCCGTGTGTATAGAGAGGCACATCCAGCTGAGCCGGGGGAGGCCGCCGTGTGTATAGAGAGGCACATCCAGCTGAGCCGGGGGAGGCCGCCGTGTGTATAGAGAGGCACATCCAGCTGAGCCGGGGGAGGCCGCCGTGTGTATAGGGAGGCACGGGCAGCTGAGCCGGGGGAGGCCGCCGTGTGTATAGAGAGGCACGGGCAGCTGAGCCGGGGGAGGCCGCCGTGTCTATAGGGAGGCACATCCAGCTGAGCCGGGGGAGGCCGCCGTGTGTATAGAGAGGCACATCCAGCTGAGCCGGGGGAGGCCGCCGTGTGTATAGAGAGGCACATCCAGCTGAGCCGGGGGAGGCCGCCGTGTGTATAAAGAGGCACGGGCAGCTGAGCCGGGGGAGGCCGCCGTGTGTATAGGGAGGCACATCCAGCTGAGCCGGGGGAGGCCGCCGTGTGTATAGGGAGGCACGTCCAGCTGAGCCGGGGGAGGCCGCCGTGTGTATAGGGAGGCACGTCCAGCTGAGCCGGGGGAGGCCGCCGTGTGTATAGGGAGGCACATCCAGCTGAGCCGGGGGAGGCCGCCGTGTGTATAGGGAGGCACGGGCAGCTGAGCCGGGGGAGGCCGCCGTGTGTATAGAGAGGCACATCCAGCTGAGCCGGGGGAGGCCGCCGTGTGTATAGAGAGGCACATCCAGCTGAGCCGGGGGAGGCCGCCGTGTGTATAGAGAGGCACATCCAGCTGAGCCGGGGGAGGCCGCCGTGTGTATAGAGAGGCACATCCAGCTGAGCCGGGGGAGGCCGCCGTGTGTGTGCTAGGTGACCCTAGCAACCTAGCAATCTTGTTGCTAGGGTCATGCTTAACATAGCAACTAGACATTGTTTTGTTGCTATGTTAAGTGTGACCCTAGCAACCAGATACCAGTTTGAGTTTGATTTCTTGCAACTGGTTTGTCTTTTAAACCAATGTCTGGTTGCTATGTTAAGCATGACCCTAGCAACCGGATACCAATTGAGATGCTTTACTGACCCAGATATATATAGATACCCCCAGCTCTGTGTGGGAACGCTGATACCGGCGGCTGCGTCGCTCTGATCCTCTCACTTCCACTGACGCTGAATTAATCGCCAATGAGAATCACTTGTCAGGCGGGAGATAAATCCGCTGCAAACGAGGCGCGGAACGAGCTGTGCTTAATTGTCTGTCTGTGAAGTGTCGCAGCCGCTCAGCCCCATTTGCTTTCTAATCACGCAGCTAAGGGGGCCACACCATGGGGCGGGGCCTCTACCAAGTCAGCAGGCTATTGGCCCATGAGTGGGGCCCCCTAAGTCTGCTCATAGCCTGTACAGAGAGATACCATAAAACCATGGCAGATAGGGATTTCCCTGTACTAAGCACAATTCAGCAGGAACAGCCCCCTAAGTTTGCTCATAGCCTGTACAGAGAGATACCATAAAACTATGGCACATAGGGATTCCCCTGTACTAAGCACAATTCAGCAGGAACAGCCCCCTAAGTTTGCCCATAGCCTGTACAGAGAGATACCATAAAACTATGGCACATAGGGATTCCCCTGTACTAAGCACAATTCAGCAGGAACAGCCCCCTAAGTTTGCTCATAGCCTGTACAGAGAGATACCATAAAACTATGGCACATAGGGATTCCCCTGTACTAAGCACAATTCAGCAGGAACAGCCCCCTAAGTTTGCTCATAGCCTGTACAGAGAGATACCATAAAACTATGGCACATAGGGATTCCCCTGTACTAAGCACAATTCAGCAGGAACAGCCCCCTAAGTTTGCTCATAGCCTGTACAGAGAGATACCATAAAACAATTTGCAGTTAGTCTTCAATTTTTATTATTTGTGTATTTTTTAATTATTATTATTATTTCTATTTTTGTTTATCCGCTCTCCGGTTTGGGATTTCAGCAGTTATCTAGTTGCTAGGGTGCAAATTACCTTAGCAACCAGGGAGTGGTTTGAATGAGAAACTGGAATATGAATAGAACACGGACTTAATAGAAAGATAAGGAAAAAAAAGTAACAATAACAATAAAACTGGAGCCTCATAGAGCAATAGGGTTTGGCTGCCGGGGTCAGTGACCCCCAATTGAAAGTTGGAAAGAGTGAGAAGAAGGCAAATAATTAAAGAAAAATAATGAGGACCAATTGGAAAGTTGCTGAGAGTTGGGGTAGTATGGAGGCCCAATACCGAGGAGAAACCTTCCCTGGTCAAGTACATTTCTGGGGGAGGAGGGGCACCAGTCTGGGGTCTGAAATAAGTTTCTAATATAAACCTATTTATTTAAAAATAAATAATGAAGACCAATTGAAAAGTTGCTCAGAATTGGC
This sequence comes from Xenopus tropicalis, assembly GCF_000004195.4. NCBI lineage: Eukaryota > Metazoa > Chordata > Amphibia > Anura > Pipidae > Xenopus > Xenopus tropicalis. Next base: position 9,036,066 of record NC_030684.2, read on the forward strand.
CATTCTATAACATAGTAAAAGATAGTTTAAAAGTGAACCTGTGCCAAATTGGGTATATAATATACCCCTCCCTGTGTGCCCAATAACTGGCAGGATACCCGCCCGTCCGTAATGTATCCCCCCCCCCCCGGCTCCGCTGCCCAACCCGACTCAGTACAACGTCCCGTGCAATTTAATAAGAGAAACGCTCTGTTCCCGACAGTCGTACTCGCTTTGTATTACACAGAAGGGTTGAAGGCTGTCTGAGTCCTTTGACTGCTAATGGCGGCCCCGGCGCTTCCGAGCACCTAGCGAATGTATCTGAAAATCAGTGACAGAATTAATTAAGAGAATCTCCGGGGGGGGGGGGGGGGGGGGGGGAGACGAGCGCTTGAAATGCGACGGCTGCCAAATGCCTGACAGCGAAATGCTGCATTATGATAATGGCTCTACGGAAAAAACACCGCTTTATAGGCTCTCGGCTCTAGAGAATGGGAAATATAGATGTGGCCACTAGGTGGCGTTGCTCGGTTATGGCAATTATAAGCTGATAACGTTCAGTACAGGTATAGGACCCATTATCCAGAATGCTCGGGACCAAGGGTATTCCGGATAAGGGATCAAGTACAGGTACTGTTTTATTATTACAGAGAAAAGGGAATCATTTAACCATGAAATAAACCCAATAGGGCTGTTCTGCCCCAATAAGGGGTAATTATATCTTAGTTGGGATCAAGTACAGGTACTGTTTTATTATTACAGAGAAAAGGGAATCATTTAACCATTAAATAAACCCAATAGGGCTGTTCTGCCCCAATAAGGGGTAATTATATCTTAGTTGGGATCAAGTACAGGTACTGTTTTATTATTACAGAGAAAAGGGAATCATTTATCCATTAAATAAACCCAATAGGGCTGTTCTGCCCCCAATAAGGGGTAATTATATCTTAGTTGGGATCAAGTACAGGTACTGTTTTATTATTACAGAGAAAGGGGAATCATTTAACCATTAAATAAACCCAATAGGGCTGTTCTGCCCCCAATAAGGGGTAATTATATCTTAGTTGGGATCAAGTACAGGTACTGTTTTATTATTACAGAGAAAAGGGAATCATTTAACCATTAAATAAACCCAATAGGGCTGTTCTGCCCCCCAATAAGGGGTAATTATATCTTAGTTGGGATCAAGTACAGGTACTGTTTTATTATTACAGAGAAAAGGGAATCATTTAACCATTAAATAAACCCAATAGGGCTGTTCTGCCCCCAATAAGGGGTAATTATATCTTAGTTGGGATCAAGTACAGGTACTGTTTTATTATTACAGAGAAAAGGGAATCATTTAACCATTAAATAAACCCAATAGGGCTGTTCTGCCCCAATAAGGGGTAATTATATCTTAGTTGGGATCAAGTACAGGTACTGTTTTATTATTACAGAGAAAAGGGAATCATTTAACCATTAAATAAACCCAATAGGACTGTTCTGCCCCAATAAGGGGTAATTATATCTTAGTTGGGATCAAGTACAGGTACTGTTTTATTATTACAGAGAAAAGGGAATCATTTAACCATTAAATAAACCCAATAGGGCTGTTCTGCCCCCAATAAGGGGTAATTATATCTTAGTTGGGATCAAGTACAGGTACTGTTTTATTATTACAGAGAAAAGGGAATCATTTAACCATTAAATAAACCCAATAGGACTGTTCTGCCCCAATAAGGGGTAATTATATCTTAGTTGGGATCAAGTACAGGTACTGTTTTATTATTACAGAGAAAAGGGAATCATTTAACCATTAAATAAACCCAATAGGGCTGTTCTGCCCCCCAATAAGGGGTAATTATATCTTAGTTGGGATCAAGTACAGGTACTGTTTTATTATTACAGAGAAAAGGGAATCATTTATCCATTAAATAAACCCAATAGGACTGTTCTGCCCCCAATAAGGGGTAATTATATCTTAGTTGGGATCAAGTACAGGTACTGTTTTATTATTACAGAGAAAAGGGAATCATTTAACCATTAAATAAACCCAATAGGACTGTTCTGCCCCCAATAAGGGGTAATTATATCTTAGTTGGGATCAAGTACAGGTACTGTTTTATTATTACAGAGAAAAGGGAATCATTTTCAAAAATTAGAATTATTTGCTTATAATGGAGTCTATGGGACAGGCATTCTGTAATTCGGAACTTTCTGGATAATGGGTTTCCGGATAATGGATCCCATACCTGTATTTTGTTATTTTTGTAGGGACATGAAAGAGCGTGCCGCGCAGCCGCCAAGGGTTTACGCACCCTGGGGCTTCCTGTGATTGGCTGGATCATATTTCCCAACATTTCTCTTTGTAAACTACTTTAGAAATAGCCCAGAACATGGATCGCGGCGCTGTGACATGCGGTAGAAGAGGGTACAGGTGAGGGAGGTGGGGCCTTATTCTGTTCATTAAAGGGGATTAATATGACAAGATCCAGAGTTACTGATGATGGCACCTACAGCTATAGCTGAACTACAACTCCCAGCTGCCCCTGACAACCCCCAGTAAGAACTGGACCCGGAAGCTTTAGGTCGTTATCGTTACACATGGTCCCTGCCCAGCCCTCCTGCTGTTTCTCTTCAGCCTCCAGATGCTGTAAATTATATTTGTGCCTGGCAACCGCACAGGGAGCCCATTGTTCTGCCTCCATAATGTAATGTATCTTAATAATGCCCCCCCCCCCCGGCACAAACGCAAATTCCCAACGTCCCTCCCCAACAGAGAGAAATCCTCGCACAGAAGCGACTTCTGTGGCTTCTGTTACGCAGTCTCTGCACTGCCAGGGCCTAAATACTGCTACTATAGGCACCATCTCCCTACTATACCTGCTATCCCACAGCCCCAGTCCCTTCCCAGAGGCTATTATCCCCCCACTGCTACTATAGGCACCATCTCCCCCTACTATACCTGCTATCCCACAGCCCCAGTCCCTTCCCAGAGGCTATTATCCCCCCACTGTTACTATAGGCACCATCTCTCCCTACTATACCTGCTATCCCACAGCCCCAGTCCCTTCCCAGAGGCTATTATCCCCCCACTGCTACTATAGGCACCATCTCTCCCTACTATACCTGCTATCCCACAGCCCCAGTCCCTTCCCAGAGGCTATTATCCCCCCACTGTTACTATAGGCACCATCTCTCCCTACTATACCTGCTATCCCACAGCCCCAGTCCCTTCCCAGAGGCTATTATCCCCCCACTGCTACTATAGGCACCATCTCTCCCTACTATACCTGCTATCCCACAGCCCCAGTCCCTTCCCAGAGGCTATTATCCCACTGCTACTATAGGCA
>NC_030684.2:10866879-10936686 GCF_000004195.4 Xenopus tropicalis
GGAATGCCAGGGGGGCTGTAAGGTGCCACAGACACTCACTATTTATTGGGCTGGGGGGGCTGTTTGTGCCTCTGGGTACTGGGAATGCCAGGGGGGCTGTAAGGTGCCATAGACAGTCACTATTGGGCTGGGGGGGCTGTTTGTGCCTCTGGGTACTGGGAATGCCAGGGGGGCTGTAAGGTGCCACAGACAGTGACTATTTATTGGGCCTGTGGGGGCTGTTTGGGCCTCTGTCTACTGGGAATGCCAGGGCCTATTTTGAATCCAAGTCTGGGCCTGGTCCTGTATTACTAATCCCTGCACTTTGTCTTTGAGTTAACTATTAGTATGATGTACGGGCTATTCTGAAACAATTTGTAATTGGTCTTCATTGTTTATTATATGTGGTTTTTGAATAACTTCATTTATTATTAGCAATGCTTCAGTTTATCTGCAGTTATCTGGTTGCTAGGGTCCAAATTATGTTAGCAACCAGGGAGTGGTCTGAAATATTAACAATAACAAAAAAATTCACAGAACAATAGTTTTTGGCTGCGGGGGTCAGTGACCCCCATTTGAAAGTTGGAAAGAGTCAGAAGAGGAAGGCAAATAATTCAGGACATATAAAAAATAAATAATGAAGACCAATTGAAAAGTTGCTTAAAATGTCTACTGTATAACATACCAAAAGTTGAACCGCCCCTTTAGGGTAAATACTGACACTTTGTATTCTGATGATGGTGTTATTTAAATGTCGGTGCTAACAGTCACAATAACCAGGTTTTATTCTAGGAACCATTTGTTTGGGGGCTTCCTGAATCTGCAACTCTTGCTGCCAACCCTCCCCAAAGTCAGCAGAATCTATAAAATCTATTTATAACAAAGGAGACAAAACAGCAGTGGTGTAACTTGGTCTCGCCGGGCCCCCCTGCAGTAAAATCTTTTGGGGGGGCCCAGCGTGACCAGTCACTCACCGCACCTCTGGTCCCAGGGAGGAGGGACTAAGGTACAGCAGACCCTGCGGTCCGGGCCCCCTGCTGCCAGGGCCCTCCTGCGACTGCGGGATCTGCTGTATATATAGTTACACCACTGCAAAACAGGATTAATATAAGCAGTTATCCCCTGAACCCCAGTAACTCACCTTCACACTGAACTGAGACGTTTTCCATTTTCCTTCGCCCATCATGCTGAATACAATCTGACGTCAAGCTGGTGCAGTTGGGGGGATTGAGTAGAACAAGGCAAGAACTGTCGACCTTTGCTTTGTCTTCATAACCTCTTATTAGGCTCCCATTGTCTGTCTGCAGTCTGTACCCCCCGCAGCGCCACGTGCACTTTAGTTCTATTAAAGGGGAGCAGACTTTGCAGCCTTCATGTTGATTCCGACCAGAGAATGCTGTGATGGAAAAGAAAAGGATATCAGATATTACGCTTCCCCTATACTGTACCTTATTTCAAGAGATCGAGTTGTGACTGCTGCGGGTTCGACCGGCCAAACAACAATTTATACTTGTGATACTGCGGCTTTTGCACCTGTGGTGCAGCCGGTGAGCAGGGGAAGGGCGGCTGCCAGATTTGGTATCAGCAATAAATACACTGAGAGCAACCCATCAGCAATTAAGGTCCCCATACACGGGCCGATAGAAGCTGCCGATATCGTTCCCTTGGACCGACTTGGCAGCTTATCGGCCCGTGTAGGGGCAGAAACGAGCGGCCTGGCCGACCGATATCTGGCCTGAAATTGGGCGGATATCGATTGGGCAGGTTAGAAAATTCAATCGGATCGGGGACCGCGTCGGCTGGTTGATGCGGTCCCCGAACCGAATTGCCCAATGGTGCTGTCAGAATTCGATCGTTTGGCCCCAGGGCCAAACGATTGAATTCGCCTACATGTTACCCGATATCGCCCATCCGTAGGTGGGGATATCGGGTAAAGATCCGCTCGCTTGGCCCCGGGCAGCTTTAGATTGAACACCTACAAATTAGAAAACAAAAGGAAAGATCTGATTGGTTGCTATGGGCAACATCACCGGGAGGCGTTGTCTTACACACTATAATAAATACACCCCACGGTATGTGCATACATCTCACCAAATATAACCGCCAGCTTAGAGAGCATCCTACTGGCATGGGCGGCTTAGTTCTGGTGAGGGGCTTTTTTCAGGGGAAAAAAACACTGTTTCCCCTACCGGAATGGGGGCTATATAAACCCTAGGGTTCCCAACTTTTCTGAAAAAAAAATGGCCTCCCAATATTTTTAGCTTTCTTTCCTACCAGTAAATTACTGACCAAATACCAGCCACGTGGCAAGCCACTCGGGGGGATAGATCAGTTTTTGTATGTATAATTGGAGTAATACAAATGATGGAAGCTTATCCAGTATTACAAGAATAAAGTGAACGAGTCAATCAGACACTGACAGGGCAGGATTACTTTGCCTTTATTTCTAAGCCAGTCATACACGTTCTGCTAGTATTCCTCAGAAGAATTTCCTGTAAGCTAGGTGCACAGTTCAGCAGGATGAAAACCCCGTCCCTTTAATGTAAGTGCTGAATAGAACCCGGCCGGTACAACCGAATAACTGCGCTGGAACAGTCACTGCCGGTAAAGGTTTTCCCCAGCCCTGTATCTACAGGCGGTACTGCTCAGCATTTAGAGGAGGGTTGGGCGACAGACTGATTCTACAGGCAGTGCCTTCTAACCAACTGTGTATACACATCGTCATTTAGAGAAACGGCATTTACCAGGCGAGGCTGCTGCCGGTAAGGCTGACACTACAGCAATAAGTGCAATGATAAAGTGAAAAGCCATTGCTGCCCGGTAACGTGTTCCTTAACACTAGTCTTCTTCTTAACAGACTGAAGACTTTCCTACGCGCCGAGACTTTAAAGTGCTAATGATGTAATGACAAACAAACGTGTGTAGCAGCGATTGGCTAGAACATCCAGAAGCTGTTTCGTCATTGAATGAAGTAGGCGGGTTCATAGCATAAAAAGGTGTATAAGGGTCGCGGAGGGATATCTGTCAAACTAGAGACCTAAGCGAAGATCCTTCCACTCCTGTAGCAAATAATTCAGGTGAGAGTTGAAAGAATATTTGCAACCACAGTGTTACTTACGTGTCAGCTCGAGGCAGATTTGCTTCTGTCCCAAATGAGTTGTCTTTTAACCCAAACTGTGTGTTTATGTATTAGGGTTGCCATCTCTGCCGATGTCTGTCGCCAGGCAGGGGGCGGGCAGTGACATCATGAGGCGGAGCCACGACATTGGGTGGGGCTATGACATTGCAATCGGGGATTGGCCGATCGTAGTGTCAATCTCAGTGAGTCCTGCTCGGTTTTCCTAATTCTCAGTACAAAATTGGTGTGCCATTATATGGCTTTATAATACTCAAGTTGCATTGAGTCATGTGACTCAATGACATCACTAAGCACCGATTATAACCGATGACATCAGTAAGCTCTGTTTATAAGGATATAATTTACAAGATATTCATGGCTCTTGTGCATTATAGATATATATATAAATATATATATGCTGCAATAATCCTGATGGACCTGATGTACCCAGTGCTACACCAACCAGAGGCCTTTAGCAGTAAGGATTTGTGACTCTGAAGAAGCCCTCAGTGGCTTCCCATCTTCTTTTCTACTAATTTACAGCTTTACTTAATTATACAAGTCTCTTTGAGGCCTGCCATGGTGCCAAGAAATTGCCAATTTGCTGTCAGGCCTCTCAGTCTGAAAACTATAGGCTTGATAGTTGGACATCTGTGGTAGGAAATCTTTTGGAAGGGATAATAAAGGATATGATACTTGAATACATTGCAAAGCACAATACTATGGGTTTGTGCCTGTATGGTTTTATGTGGAATAGATCTTCCCAGACTAATTTGAGGATGTGAGCTGGAACCTAGACTCAGGGATGGCAGTGAATGTGATTTACTTAGACATTGCTAAAGCGTTTGATACAGTACCTCAATGAAGGTTAATGGTTAAATTTAGGAATATTGGCCTAGAACATAATATTTGTACTTGGATAGAGAACTGGCTGAAGGATAGGCAAGATTATGCACTTTGTTAGAAATTATATAAATGTGAGTTATACAGTAAATAGTATATAATAGTGTGTTGGGGGGATCCTAAATTGGGAAGGATCTAGGCAGAGTCATTCCATGGCTACTAATCAAAAGGCTGTCTTACATAAAAAATGGCATTCAATTTATAAGTCTCTGGTAGAGCCCCACCTTTAGAATGCAGGGCAGTTTTGGGCTCCAGTCCTTAAGAAGGATATTAATGAGCTGGAGAGAGTGCAGAGACGTGCAACTAAACTGGCAAAAGGAATGAAGGATGTAAACTATGAGGTTAGACTGTCAAATTTGGGGTTATTTTCTCTAGAAAATAGATGCCTTTCAGGGGACATGATTACCCTGTACAAGTACATTAGAGGGGATTATAGGCAAATAGTGGGAGATTCTTTTTCCCATAAAAACAATCAGCGCACCAGAGGCCCCCCCTTTAGATTAGAGGAACGGAGCTTCCATTTGAAGCAGCGTAGGGGGTTCATCACGGTGAGGGCAGTGAGGTTGGGGAATGCCCTGCCGGGGGATGTTGGGTAGGGGGTTCCTCACGGTGAGGGCAGTGAGGTTGGGGAATGCCCTTCCTAGTGATGGGGTAATGGCAGATTCTGTTAATGCCTATAAGAGGGGCCTGGATGAGTTCTTGAACAAGCTGAGTATCCAAGGCTATTGTGTTACTACTATCAACTATAAGCATAGATATTGATATATACTGTATAGTTTATATATGTGAGTATATAGATAGGTCGGTAAGAAACTGTGTATATATTTGCACTGGGGGTCATTTGAACTTGATAGACTTTTGTCTTTTACAACCCAAATTAACTTTGTAACAAAAATCACATCGTTCCATTGATATTACATTAAGCCATGAAATTTCAACTGTGTAATAAAATCCATTTTAAAAATGAAATAATAAAGTTGTTTGAATGTTCAGATACTCCATCCCTTTGGTTTTTTAAACAACCCTGTCAGCTTTTATTGGCCAAGGTCTTTCATTTCATTATCAGAAGGTACAACTTAAAAAAAAAGACAATACAACAAGCAAGCATCAGTGGGAATTTTATTCAGCAGCAGCAGTTTATATATGGACTGGTAATGCCAGTCAGGAACAAGGCGAGAGAAGCAAATGCCTTGGGGGCTACAAGGTGGGATTAAAAAAAATACCTTTTGGGGCGGCGCTTCCCTGTAACACAGCTTTGACTTGGACATTTCTGCTACTTTATCTGCTCATAACCAACTGTTTCCACTACTAGGTGCCCAATTAAGACCATTTATGTTTGTGAAGCCAATGGGCAAATAATAAGCGTGGTGTCTAATTGCCTCTGAACTGAGCTATGGTGCATCATTCAGCCTGATCCCAAACTGAAACCTAATGGAGGATTGTGGCATTAAGTGGCTGGAAGGGGGCGGGGGAAAAAACAAAAATAAAGGGAATATGGAAATATTGAGGACTGGGAAAGAAGTGGAGGGTATGCAAAAATAAACCGTTTCTAGCAAAAAGGTAAAATCACCTAGGGCACAGAATACTTAGCTCTTTGGTTGGGTTGGCACAATCAGGTTGCAAGGATATTTTAGCCGTACACGTAAAAGTGGGTGGGGCTTCAGTTCCACAAAGATGTTGTAGCTACAATCCTAGATCTGACTCTTTCTGCCTGTTTGCTACACCCCCTTCACTTTCTGCGACATCACTGGGCGGGTTCATGGCCAAAATGGCTGAGACCAATACAGTTGTTGGTTGGAAATGGTTGAGTTTGGAGCTATTCATACATAGTTACATAGGGTTGAAAAAAGACCAGAGTCCATCAAGTTCAACCCATCCAAGTAAACCCAGCACACACAACCCACACCTACCAATCTATACACTCACATACATAAACTATATATACAACCACTAATACTAACTGTAGATATTAGTATTGCCCGTAATTGTTACCACCACTAGTGTAATCTAAATAAGTGGGAAAATAATGGAAGCATTGATAAATGAATGACTAGCTGCCTCCCCCACAGCTGAGAATAGCTCACCCCTACTCACCTCCCAATAGGGAAATCCTCCGGCACTGGGCAATTCTAATACAGATATATCATGGACCACCCATTATAATCCTTGGTGCCTTGGAATTTCCAGAAAAAGGCACTGTGCCTTAAGGATACTGAAAAGATTTGAACCTGCGCATCGGAATTAGTAGGAATTTATATATTATACCGCTATTGTCCTTAAAACTGTTTTTGGTGTTTGCATAAAGCTGACCCGCGGGTGTTGGTCATGGCCGACATTCCCAGCGGCAGATGAGGAACACGAGAGTGAGGATGGGAAGAAAGCAGAGAACTGTGCGTACAATAAATATAATTTCCAGCGTGTGTATCGTCGGCGCCTCTAAAAAGCAAGAAGACATCTTGGCATGAATGAGCAGGAACTATTTATTTCTCATTAGAAACTGTTTTATACCATATACCAAGTCATAATTTCTATTAGGGATAAACACATTTTTAGGTGGCAGTTAATGCTAAGTGCCTATTCAAGCCTTTTCCATCACTTCAATCCTTAGCACTCCTATGGGATCATAGTATTATCTATGAGTAGTGATGGGCAAAAATGTCACGCATCAAAAAAATTTGTCGTCCGCGACTATTCTTTTGACGCGCGACTATTTATTCTGATGCGCGACTGTTCTTTTGACGCCCATGACTATTTATTCTGATGCGCGACTATTCTTTTGATGCCCGCGACTATTTATTCTGATGCGGGACTATTCTTTTGACGCCCATGACTATTTATTCTGATGCGTGACTATTCTTTTGATGCCCGCGACTATTTATTCTGACGTGGGACTATTCTTTTGACGCCCATGACTATTTATTCTGACGCGCGACTATTCTTTTGTCGCCCATGACTATTTATTCTGACGCACGACTATTCCTTTGACGCCCGTGACTATTTATTCTGATGCGCAACTATTCTTTTGACTCCCGTGACTATTTATTCTGACGCACGACTATTCTTTTGACGCCCACAACTATTTATTCTGATGCGCGACTATTCTTTTGGTGCCCATGACTATTTATTCTGACGCGCGACTATTCTTTTGGTGCCCATGGCTATTTATTCTGATGCGTGACTATTCTTTTGATGCCCGCGACTATTTATTCTGATGCGGGACTATTCTTTTGGTGCCCATGACTATTTATTCTGATGCGCGACTATTCTTTTGATGCCCGCGACTATTTATTCTGACGCGCGACTATTCTTTTGGTGCCCATGGCTATTTATTCTGATGCGTGACTATTCTTTTGACGCCCGCGACTATTTATTCTGATGCGCGACTATTCTTTTGGTGCCCATGATTATTTATTCTGATGCGCGACTATTCTTTTGATGCCCGAGACTATTTATTCTGATGTGTGACTATTCTTTTGACGCCCGCGACTATTTATTCTGATGCGTGACTATTCTTTTGACGCCCACAACTATTTATTCTGCCGTGGGACTATTCTTTTGACGCCCGCAAATTTTCTGCGGCGAATTTTTTCAGCCATTTTTTTAAACAATCCGCCAATGGTGAAACTCGGAAATTCACTGCGAATCCATGCCTGGCGAAACATTTCACCCATCACTATCTGTGAGTCCAAAGTGGAGCCCAGGCTAGATGTATCTGGTTTGGGTAATGTGGCTTAGAAGTCCTTAAAAAATGCTCTACCCCAGCGAACTCTGATACAACTGGTCTTGACAGAGTTGCCATCTGAAATCTAATCCCCCCTTTCCCTCCATGACCAGTGAAATGGTCCCTTGTAAGGGCCAGCAGCCACACATTAAAACCTTGGAAATCCAGAATTCAGCTAATGTTACCTGGTATTTTCCCTATCAGGGCAATGTCAGCCTCAATTATTAGTGAAAAGGCCAACTATAATAATGGGATGGGTGTTATAAAGTGCACGTACCAGCTGCAAGAGTCTCGTGGACCCATACTTGGATTTCCTTCTGGATATCAGCTTTAGGATTTATGAAGGAGACAATGTAAATTCCTTCATCTTTTATCTGCAGATCCCGGAGCAGCAGGGACCCATTTCTCTTGTAGAATTCAATTCTTCTTCTGTCCTCAGCAAATATTGTGGTGTCTCCAGCTTCCCACGTGGGGAATCCTTGTGAGTCGATGGTGCAGTTTTGGCCATAATAATCCACAATGCACTGGTTACCTTTCCACCACTGTATGGTATAGCTAGAGAACTGGTGTGTTAGTTTGTACGAGGTCGGCAGGAGGATGGATTGCCCTACAGTGCCATTAACAGCACCGACATGAACAGTCATCTCTTCCCCTCCTGTGGGTGCTGGGAACACAAAAAAATAGCTATGAATTAACTGTACAAAATCATCTTATAAACAGTGTTAGTGAGGTAATTGGTTATTAATGTTTCTTTGTAGCCTTTGCTTTTAAATATGAGCATATTAGATTTCCCTGTATAACTCAGCCTGCAGCCTTGTGCCTTTATATGGGCACAGAACCCCTCAGTGACTGCTAATATCCTTATCATTTACAGTAGGGGGTACATTATCCCTTATAATACATGAGTGATACTCAGAGTTCCCTGTATAACTCAGCCTGCAGCCTTGTGCCTTTATATGGGCACAGAACCCCTCAGTGACTGCTAATATCCTTATCATTTACAGTAGGGGGTACATTATCCCTTATAATACATGAGTGATACTCAGAGTTCCCTGTATAACTCAGCCTGCAGCCTTGTGCCTTTATATGGGCACAGAACCCCCCAGTGACTGCTAATATCCTTATCAATTACAGTAGGGGGTACATTATGCCTTGTGCCTTTATATGGTCACAGAACCCCTCAGTGACTGCTAATATCCTTAGTTTACCCCCTACAGTAAATGATAAGGATATTAGCAGTCACTGAGGGGTTCTGTGCCCATATAAAGGCACAAGGCTGCAGGCTGAGTTATACAGGGAACTCTGAGTATCACTCATGTATTATAAGGGATAATGTACCCCCTACTGTAAATGATAAGGATATTAGCAGTCACTGAGGGGTTCTGTGCCCATATAAAGGCACAAGGCTACAGGCTGAGTTATACAGGGAACTCTGAGTATCACTCATGTATTATAAGGGATAATGTACCCCCTACTGTAAATGATAAGGATATTAGCAGTCACTGAGGGGTTCTGTGCCCATATAAAGGCACAAGGCTGCAGGCTGAGTTATACAGGGAACTCTGAGTATCACTCATGTATTATAAGGGATAATGTACCCCCTACTGTAAATGATAAGGATATTAGCAGTCACTGAGGGGTTCTGTGCCCATATAAAGGCACAAGGCTGCAGGCTGAGTTATACAGGGAACTCTGAGTATCACTCATGTATTATAAGGGATAATGTACCCCCTACTGTAAATGATAAGGATATTAGCAGTCACTGAGGGGTTCTGTGCCCATATAAAGGCACAAGGCTGCAGGCTGAGTTATACAGGGAACTCTGAGTATCACTCATGTATTATAAGGGATAATGTACCCCCTACTGTAAATGATAAGGATATTAGCAGTCACTGAGGGGTTCTGTGACCATATAAAGGCACAAGGCTGCAGGCTGAGTTATACAGGGAACTCTGAGTATCACTCATGTATTATTAGGTGTGGGTTAGGTGTGCTAGGTGTGGGTTAGGTGTGCTGGGTTTACTTGGATGGGTTGAACTTGATGGATACAGGTCTTTTTTCAACCCTATGTAACTATGTAACTATGTATTATAAGGGATAATGTACCCCCTACTGTAAATGATATCTCAGATAAACTGGATCTCTGTGTAACTCAGCACAGAACACAGTAGTAGAGGAGATACTTACCTAAAATCAGAATGACGGAGCAGAGGGCAAAGCCAGCTAACCCTTCCATAGCCAGTCTTCATATGAGATAAAAAGTTGGTGCACGGGAAATGAAACTGTGGCGGCTGCAGGACAGGATGTGGCCTGACATAGGCACCTGATGCCACAAGCCAAGGGACACTGTCAGCTACGTGAAATACAAACCAACAAGTGTTTGTGCCTGAAAATGTCCCATTTCTCTAGCCCCAGGTGATTATTCCTATTTATGTAATAAACTGAGTATTGATTCATTCTGAGAGGGCAGGCAACACAGCAGAGAGGGCGGAGCTCCACATTTCCCTTATTTTTTAGCTTGTGAATTTATTGGAAGTCCTGGTACAGCTCATTAAGAAATCGGCAGCAGCCTTTGTGGTTCTTTTACCCATAAGAAAGTATCCTCCCCATCTCGGTAAGATTTATGTCCAGCCTTGTTTCAGATTTACTCTCCCTATGACTGTACCATTGTGTTGGAAGGACAAATATATAAGGGCATAAACGGAATAATGTAATATAATGTACAGTCAAATATATAAGGGCATAAACGGAATAATGTAATCTAATGTACAGTCAAATATATAAAGGCATGTAATATAATGTGCGGTGTTCTAGTTACACATAGCAACCAATGATTTCCCTTTCAAACAGCTGGCCAGTAAATGTAAGCTGCTGATTGGTTACTATGAGTTACTAGACTACTAACAAACTTAGCAACTTTTATTACATCACCCCAGGTATATTAGTTGCCATTCTTTTGCCTCTTCTAGAACTTTACATCACAGCAGGAAGACTGCCCTGTCTCAACCCAGGACCAATCCTGCCTCAGAATGAGAAGGACCTTTTTGATCCCTCGTTGATCCATCCCCCAATAACAGCAACATAGATAGGCTCTGTGGGGGCTTTGTCCCTGGAGAGGGATAGGGAGAGGCTGTGAGCAGGCTGGGGTGTTGTGAGTAGTTTGGCTTACAGCCTACACCTGTTGTTATGTAGTCCCAAACCCACCTGGTCCACCTCGTTTTAGGTCTATCCACCGTGTTGGAACACCGCTTTTACTTCAGCACATTCTTGTCATGTTATCTGTCTTGTCATTTGTTCTGGGGTATTATACATGGAATTGGCACTGTATTTATCCCGCTGTGGGTTCTGGGGTATTATACATGGAATTGGCACTGTATTTATCCCGCTGTGGGTTTAGTTAAACAAGGGCATTAAAACTTTTACGAACATTTTTGAGAGAATTTCACAGAACCTGCAGCTTATGGCCTGTCCAGTATCAGGCTGGGGATCAGGATATGGGAAACTCCAGTTGCCGGTGAGGTTACTGATTCAGTCCTCTCCCGCACTGGCCCCTATTGTAATTCAATTACGAGTCAAACCAGACCAGCCAAATATGGGCCACTAGGTGGGTTGAGGGTTCTGCACAGTTCTACGTATAGTCTGATCATTGGGCCCAAAAAATGATCCACCCAAACCCTGCCCATTTACCACAAACTCCACAGATAGCATTTAAGACCCTTTCTGCCTCCGGGGCCCCTAATTGCAGTACCCCCTTGCACCATGGGTGTTCCCAAGCCCCTTGGTGGGTTGAGCCCCACACTCTGGAAGCAACTGGTCTATCATGACTGGATATGCGCATTATTTACTTATTCTATTGGTCTAAATCCATCCATCCAACAGGAGGTAAAGCAGGAGACGAGGCGAGTGAAATCTGTTATTTGTATTTACCTTTTGGCACAGGAATAGGCATTTTATACAGCAAAAAATATAATAAGATATAAATATAATATAAATATTATAATAATATATAAATAACAATTTCCTTATAATAATAATTATTTCCCCAGTTATTGTAAACACAACGCTATGAACCAAGAATTGGACGGAAAACTCGGAAATAAATCCTTCAGGAGTGTTTCTGTTCCCTAAATATACTTGGCGCAACTGCTGTGTCTGTAAAACTGTGTTTGAAAAGCAAAACTAATGAAACTACATCATTTTGTGCCTAATGCTATCAGTCAAAATTGCACATATTTGATTGTGTTTATTAGATTTTAGCAGTTTAACTGCATTGTCATTGATTTTGCTTTAAAAAAAATGAAGTTTGCTATAATTGGTGCCCCTACATGCCACAGTTTGGCAAATCTATGCACATTGGGCATCAAACTGTTCAGAAATCCCCTGGGGTTCATATTTAGGGCATTTTATAAGATAAGTGGAAGCTAAGAGGCAATTTCATCAAAACCGCCAACTACAGGAAAGCTTTGCAGTTTGCTAGTCTGGAGCAGAAAGGCATTTACCCATTTTGGGTGTGGGATAAAGTGTACTTTAAATATATAAATAAATAAATAAATATGGTTTTCTGGGGGAAAGTTGAGTTTGGAGTTGAAATCTAAAGTATGCAGATCTGGTAGTGTCATTCGGGGAGTGTTTGATTTATAGAATTATCTATAAAACTATACATATTTGGTATTAGCATATTTCGGGGATATGAGGCTTTTCAATTTTTTTTTTTTACAACCCCCATTTTCAGCCCCCCTTTTTTTGCCAGGAAAGTATGTCTCTGATATTTACCCACAGAGCTGTCACCTGTAGTGGAATAATCCCACCGCCAAAATTTTGGGGGGGGGGGGGGGGTGAGGCATGGGAGGCACAATATATAATATATATATATATATATATATATATATATACACACACACCAAATCAAACACAACCAGCACCAAGGGTCTTGTGGTTCAAACAAATATTAGTGTATTATAATTGCATGTACAACCGACGTTTCCTTGAAAACCGAAACGTCGGTTGTACATGCAATTATAATACACCAATATTTGTTTGAACCACAAGACCCTTGGTGCTGGTTGTGTTTGATTTGGTATCTATTTGGTATTCCATGCACAGGGGCAGCTACATTGTAGCAACTTTCGGAGTGTGGTGCTGTTGTGTGGACTTATATATATGTTACAAGGGGGGAATTATACAAATAATTGGGCTGTATGTATGTATGTATGTATATCTTTATTTATAAAGTGCTACTTATGTATGCAGCGCTGTACAGTAGAATTCATTAATACAGACAGGGGGTTAAAAATGGATAAATACAAAATGGATAAATACAAAGTACAACAATAAATACAATGTGCAGTTGCAATAAGAGTCAGAAACACAAGATGAAGGATGTCCCTGCCCCGTAGAGCTTACAATCTATATGGGAGGGGTAAAAAAGGGGGGCTGTCATTAAAAAAAAAAAAAAAGCAGTGTCCAGTTTTCCTTGCTGAACCCACAGTTGCCAAGGTAATGCCAAATGTTCAAAATCTGGCACTGGGTGTAAATAAAATACATTCAGCTGGTGATTAAAGGGTTAAGGCACTATATTAATGCCATGTACAGAAGACATACGCAGCGCTTACCACCTATGCTTCTACTAAACATAAACGCATTTACGCTGAGCCGCCATTTTGAGGAACTGTTACCAATAAAATCGGCATCGAGCCATAATAAATAAAAAAAGAATGTAAATTCAAAAGTGCTTAGATTAGAATAACACGGTCATCCATTTTACATTCACTTTTTGTAGAAGTCATTTTTAAAAAAGTGCGCACGGTTTTAAAAAGTGTGTACAAAAGAAGTAATTAAAAGGAAAGTTGCATTACGCACCATTTTTATATACCAGAAAGTAGAATGGATGCAAAAGTCCCACCTCTGCCAATTCATTGGCTGGTGCAGCCTAGCATTTGCGTGCCTTTGCGGGAGAGACAGACTCTATCTGGGGATTACCCAGAGCATGCCTCTCACTAGAGACACAGGCAGCATCAATCCCCCTATATTACATTGTTATTAGGCCTTTTAAAAATGGACAGAATCCTTGATCTTAAACTGCGCAAAATAGTGCGAAGATGAAAGCTGTTTTGGCCCGGTGAGCTTGTAGCCACATTCTGCTCCGGCACAGGAATCAGGCAGGGTCAGCGCTGGTTCCATTAGGATTCTCTGTATCACCATTCGGCACAATTACAACTACTGCATCTTGATTTCCAGAAGGGAGAAGATCATTCCTCTGATCTTGCAGATTGGGATTTGAGGGAATTGTGGGGTTTTCAGAAGAGCTTGTTCCTCCATCTCCATTCACCCTTACTCTGTAATAAAGGGTTAAATACACACAGAATAAGTACTATAAGCAACATGATGGCTGTTTCACCCTAAAAGTGGCCACACACGTGGCGATCTGGCGATGTTTCGTGTGACCATCGGTCACACAAAACATCGTCAGATCCGCCACACACAGTCAGGGCTGAATCGACAGGGAAGGAGGTAGAAACAATAGGATTTCTACCTCCTTCTGCCGTTTCAGCCCCGACGGCAGATTTTGGTCAGGCGCCTTCTATGGCGCCCAATCAAAATCTTTTAACCGGTCCGATCGGCGAGTCGCTTCCTGCGATATCGGTCGACTTGCCAACGTGCCATACACGCACCGAATATCGTACCAAACGAGGTTTCGTACGATAGTATCGGTGCATGTATGGCCAGCTTAAGATTTCATTCCCGTATCCCCTCTCAGTATCAGGCAGCATGAAAGCACTATTCATCAACGTATCTAATCTCATAACAAGGAGGGGCAGTGGCACCCATTAACAGGGTTGTTCACCTTAAAATTGCAGTTGGTCTTCACTTTTAATGCTCTGTGTTTTTTTCACTATTTAGCTTTTTATTCAGCAGCTCTCCAGTTTGGAATTTCAGCAGCTATGCGGTCACTAGGGTTCAGACTACCTTAGCAACCAGGCAGTGGTTTAAATGAAAGACTGATATATGAATAGGAGAGGACCTGAATAGAAAGATAAAGGAAAAAGTCGCGAGTCTTTTTCGGCAATTTCCCGAAATCGCCCCGCCGCGTCTGCCATCCCACCGGCGACTTACATGTTCGCCGGTGGGATGGCAGGGGAAGGCAACTCGAGGAGATTAGTTGCCCGCGAACAGGGAGTTTTGTCGCAGGCGACTAATCTCCCCGTGTGCCAGAGCCCTAAAAGCCTCACAGAGCAATAGTTTTTGGCTGCCAGGGTCAGAAGAAAAAGGCAAATGATTAAAAGGTATAAGATGCCAAGCAGATAGTGCCCTGGCTGGAACTGAACTCAGGACCCCAGCTGTTCCATTTAAGCCTCACTCTGCCTTGTTACAGAATTGTCATTTGGACAAGGAATTCCTAATATTTATCCCTGACAGACTGAATAATGGCCCATAATGGCTCAAGAAAACAAAACTGCCATTGCTTTCTCTGAGAACCACAGCAATCCAAATGGGTTTCTATTCCAGAAGCTGCTGCCTAACAGTATTTCCAATAACGAGCCGCTATATTCTCAAGAAGTCATACTTAAGTGCACTACATATGCGGGCCTGGGTTGGCACAGATTTATGGTATCAACGCACAATTCAGCAGGAACAGCCCCCTAAATTTGCTCATAGTCTGTGCCATAGTTTTATGGTATCTCTCTGTACAGACTATGAGCAAACTTAGGGGGCTGTTCCTGCTGAATTGTGCTTAATACAGGGGAATCCCTATGCTGCCATAGTTTTATGGTATCTCTCTGTACATGCTATGAGCAAACTTAGGGGACTGTTCCTGCTGAATTGTGCTTAGTACAGGGGAATCCCTATGTGCCATAGTTTTATGGTATCTCTCTGTACAGGCTATGAGCAAACTTAGGGGGCTGTTCCTGCTGAATTGTGCTTAGTACAGGGGAATCCCTATGTGCCATAGTTTTATGGTATCTCTCTGTACAGGCTATGAGCAAACTTAGGGGGCTGTTCCTGCTTAATTGTGCTTAGTACAGGGGAATCCCTATGCTGCCATAGTTTTATGGTATCTCTCTGTACAGGCTATGGGCAAACTTAGGGGGCTGTTCCTGCTGAATTGTGCTTAGTACAGGGGAATCCCTATGTGCCATAGTTTTATGGTATCTCTCTGTACAGGCTATGAGCAAACTTAGGGGGCTGTTCCTGCTGAATTGTGCTTAGTACAGGGGAATCCCTATGTGCCATAGTTTTATGGTATCTCTCTGTACATAGGGATTCCCCTGTACTAAGCACAATTCAGCAGGAACAGCCCCCTAAGTTTGCTCATAGCCTGTACAGAGAGATACCATAAAACTATGGCACATAGGGATTCCCCTGTACTAAGCACAATTCAGCAGGAACAGCCCCCTAAGTTTGCTCATAGTCTGTACAGAGAGATACCATACTCCAATAATTCCTACAGTAGTGTAGTATAATGGTATTTCTCGGTGCAGGTAGGTGCAATCCGGCTGTCTAATCCTGCTAAACTGTTTACTTATTCTAAAATACTTTCTGTAAAGGCTGCTAGAAACAATAGATTTGTTCAAATAAAGGTCCTGTAAATTGTATATTGAGTGGCAATGACACTAAAGACCTCCCTGCCTCTTATAATATATGTACACACACACAATTTTTACACTATAAATAAATGGGGAAAAAAAGAAATTGAAATAAAAAAAAAAGTACATGATGCATTGTGGGTAGAAATTCTATTTGAAATTACAATACATTGTCTCCTGAGCTGCGGGCAGAGGAACAGATTCCAGATCATTCATAGCTCAGTTCATGGACTGAGACCAGATTATATGGGATTAGCTACCGTGTCTGGTATCTAAAGCCACAAACCCCATATACCTGTAAATTTGCCCGGGCATCTTAATCTAAAGTGTCGCCTCTAGCCAAGCACTGCACATATCTTATTCCCTTAAACATGGCTACTTACCGTACTGCCTTATATTGGGCAGAATGCTCATAATTGGCCCCCGCCGACAGACAGGAACAACGCTCTCTGATATAATCTCGGAATTTCTGAAAGAGACAGGTGACAGTATAAATAAGGGATTATTTCATGGCTTGGGCTGCAAAAGTTAAATATTCAAAATAAGGGAATTTTCATGAAAGTTAATTTTTAACATGTCGTCTGGGGTCTTTAAAGAGGGACATTTAGTCTCATTCTGAAATAGACATGAAGGCTACAGCCGGGGAGTAGAGGAGTGCCAGGGGCTCGCAGCCTCACAGAAGCTGCATATAGGTTGTGCCCCCCATTTTTTTCAAATTTGTACAAAGTTGCTGATAGGTTATATGAAAAAAGTTGTTTATTCTGAAATTTAAAAGTTTGCAAAATTGTGCTGTATATGTAGCCTTCGAGTTTTGGAAATGATCATTAAAAAGTTCAAAGCCAACCCCATCCCAGTAAAGCTGCATTCATTTAATCATGTAACCTAGGTACCATCCATGAGAGGCACAGGCAGTGAGAAATAACATTTTTCAGCCATAAACGAATAGAAGTTCTTGTACCGATCAGATGGTGGGAATATCACAGAGGCCAGGAGTGGTACTCACCCAGACTATTGCACCAACACCGACGAAAATGACAACACCACCGATACCTAATCCTTAAAGAAAATTAATGATACTTTACTAATAAATTCAAAACAAGTTTTTGTTAATGCAAAATATTCAATTGCATCACCAGCAGAAGTCTGTATGTTAAACAGGAGAGGTTGGGAGATGAAGATGGTGGGAAATAGCTATAATAGCAAAATAGTTCCACTTCAGGACACAGCTGGAATGCTTCCATTCATTGTTAGGCAACTCACAGGCAGCTAGTCAGGGGCACAGGTGGGCACAGCCAAAGAAAATCAAGTTGATATGCCTACTAAGAGGTTCTCTGGTGGGACCTTCAGGGCACACTCAACTACTGGCTGTAGCTACAGCAGAATGATATAAACATATAGGGAAAACAGGAAAGAGCCAGTAGGGGCTGCCCATGGCCGGCTCTGGTTGGAAATGGATGCATTACCATATACACTATTGATAAACACTTACCAATATACAAGATTGTGTTTTTGTTGAAGTCAGATGTAGTCCCATTGGTTGTCATCTTCGGGTCAGTTGTAGTCCCGCTGGGTGTTACCTTCAGATCAGATGTAGTTCCGCTGGGTGTCACATTTGGATCAGGTGTATTCCTGTTGCCATCAGTGGAGGTTTGTGGTGGTGCAGGAATGGTTGGGAACACTAGAGAGAAAGAAAAAAAAAAAAAAACAAGGCAGCAATTAGAAAAACAAAAACAAGTAATCACCCTTTCTGCTCATTAACAACTTTCTGGTTTATGCTCAATTGTACAGATATGTATGGATTATACTGTACATTTCCCCAAGCAAGCGACTGTCACTTGTAGCACTCACCCCTTTGGTTTAAACCCTATAGAAATTAAGAACTTCAACAAATGGTGAGCAGTGCAGAGAAGGGAAAGGGACAGACACAGTGACAGTTACACATAACTATAAACCCAGTGAGAATGAGGGATGAATGGGTATTGGGGAGTTGTATCAGGAGTCAGAACCAGCAGTGCAGAGAAGGGAAAGGGACAGACAGACACAGTGACAGTTACACATAACTATAAACCCAGTGAGAATGAGGAATGAATGGATATTGGGGAGTTGTATCAGGAGTCAGAACCAGCAGTGCAGAGAAGGGAAAGGGACAGACACAGTGACAGTTACACATAACTATAAACCCAGTGAGAATGAGGAATGAATGGATATTGGGGAGTTGTATCAGGAGTCAGAACCAGCAGTGCAGAGAAGGGAAAGGGACAGACACAGTGACAGTTACACATAACTATAAACCCAGTGAGAATGAGGAATGAATGGATATTGGGGAGTTGTATCAGGAGTCAGAACCAGCAGTGCAGAGAAGGGAAAGGGACAGACACAGTGACAGTTACACATAACTATAAACCCAGTGAGAATGAGGAATGAATGGATATTGGGGAGTTGTATCAGGAGTCAGAACCAGCAGTGCAGAGAAGGGAAAGGGACAGACACAGTGACAGTTACACATAACTATAAACCCAGTGAGAATGAGGAATGAATGGATATTGGGGAGTTGTATCAGGAGTCAGAACCAGCAGTGCAGAGAAGGGAAAGGGACAGACACAGTGACAGTTACACATAACTATAAACCCAGTGAGAATGAGGAATGAATGGATATTGGGGAGTTGTATCAGGAGTCAGACAGACACAATGACAGATTTCCTTTCATTAGGCAAAATCTGTTTTTGGGTGGAGATCCCCTTTAATCATCTGTGTTTGAAGATATATCATTGTATCCTTATCCCGATCTGCGCAGTATTGTGTATCTGCCGATACCCTTGGGGGCCCTACAATAGGAGCCACTCTGGTACGATTGGTGCCTGTAACTATTCCATGTTCAGAACATCCTCCCATTTGTTATTTTTAGGGCTTCATCCTACAACTTCAGTCTGAACGTTACCACTGATATCTGAACAATGGTTGGAAGAAAGCTAAAATCTGAAGGTGTAAGGGCAGCTTTATATACATCTCAGCCCCGCTGCCATGGGCTGGCACCCAGACCCCACAATGCTCCTGTGTCACTAATCCCCCGGCAACTTGTTCTCAGGCAAATCCTTTGTATTTTAATGATCATGTTCTTTTATTGTTGGTGCTGCAGACACAATAACCACTGTGTTTCTTGTGCCACTTTGAGGTCTTCTGAAGCAGCTGTTTGGGGTGCACCCTGGGCCTGCAGGTGAACTCCAGCAACACCCACCCCCCCTCCGCAAGGGACAGGAGACTATAACTAGTGAAAAGAAAGCACCAAAGGAGACAAACAGTAATAATGTGACAAGTCTCACCCTCTGTAACTCACCATCACACCGCACTGTGGCATTACCAGGGACTTTACGGCCATCCTGCATACAACCTAAAGTAAAACTGGTGCAGTTGGGTTGAAACTTTAGATGAAGGCAAGAATTATTAACCTCTGCTTTGTGTTTATAACCGCTCGCTAGTTTCCCATTCCGCGTCTCCAGCTGTTCCACCCCACAGCGCCACGTACATTGATGTTGTCTTATTAAATCTGAGCAGACTTTGCAGCTTCCATGCTGATTGGGGCCAGAGGATGCTGTAATGGAAAAGAACAAGGAATCAATGCGGATACACACAGCGAGGGGCAACTTTGCCTTTATTTTCTGGCAGGTACCAGGGTTTGCCCTGCAATGTTCCCCTATAAGCTGGTCACACAGGAATTTAAGAAGTATTCTTGTACACAACCAAAAAAAAGAGCTGCCAGATAACAGACTTTAGGGCTGATTCACTAAAGTGCGTTTTAACGTGCACTATTTATAGTGTGTGTTAAAAATGTTATCGTGTCTAAATTTTCACGACTTATCGCACGAGTCACTATAAGCATACTTGCGATCATTTACGTGCGATAATTTACGTGCGATATTGCATGCGTTATTTAACTCGCGAAGACTATTTTCGTTCGGTATTTGACGGTACATGCGCTAATTAACGCCCGCGTATAGTTGCTGCAAATAGATAGTAGGCGCATATGAATTGTCGCCACATATAAATGGTAGCATATAATTAGTAGCTGCTTATAAAAATAGTAACTGCTAGTGATGAGCGAATCTGTTCCGTTTATCTTTAGCGAAAAATTCGCAATGTCGTGCGGCCAAAAAAAATTGTTGCCCGCGACTATTTATATGCGGATACAATTGATGAAATGTTTCGCCAGGCATGGATTCACTGCGAATTTTGGACGTGCGGCAAATTTTTTCATGCGTTTTGCCGTTGGCGGATTGTTTTGTGAAACGCATGAAAAAGTTTGCCGTGGAAAAATTCACTGCACGTCCAAAAATTTGCTGCGAATCCATGCCTGGCAAAACATTTCATCAATTGTATCCGCATATAAATAGTCGCGCAAATAAATGCACGCCATGTTAGCCATACATGCCAATACTTTTTTAAAATTACTGTATTGAAAATGCCCATTTCCCTGCAAACTGGCGGCTGCGTCACTCTGGGGCCAACACAGACTGAATAAATCCCACTGCAAAGTCCATATTGTGTTGCCAAAAGCTCATGAACTGTACTTTCCTATAATTACCGCCTGCCTGAAGTAGGGGTTATTTTTTGCATAGACTAATGCGATATTTAGCACTAACGCATACGGTTGCGCAAAAAATAACGCATGCGATACGTGACTTAACGCACGCGCTAATTTGCGCGTCTATTTTAACACAAAAAAACGTGCAATAAAATTTATCGCACTTTAGTGAATCAACCCCTTTGCCTGTTACATGATTTGTTTGGCAGGTGAAACTTGCCAGGAATGTGGTTTGGCAGCTCTGGCTCAGCGCCGGCCTGTCAGGTGATGTGTAGGCAAAGCCAGACTGGTTACACTGTTTGGCAGGGGATGGCATTTGGCTACATAGGAAATATGACACTTGGCTGATCAGGAGGGATACACAGGGTACAATGGGCGCTGCTCCCTGTCACACAGGAGGGATACACAGGGTACAATGGGCGCTGCTCCCTGTCACACAGGAGGGATACACAGGGTACAATGGGCGCTGCTCCCTGTCACACAGGAGGGATACACAGGGTACAATGGGCGCTGCTCCCTGTCACACAGGAGGGATACACAGGGTACAATGGGCGCTGCTCCCTGTCACACAGGAGGGATACACAGGGTACAATGGGCGCTGCTCCCTGTCACACAGGAGGGATACACAGGGTACAATGGGCGCTGCTCCCTGTCACACAGGAGGGATACACAGGGTACAATGGGCGCTGCTCCCTGTCACACAGGGTACAATGGGTGCTGCTCCCTGTCACACAGGAGGGATACACAGGGTACAATGGGTGCTGCTCCCTGTCACACAGGGAGGGATACACAGGGTACAATGGGCGCTGCTCCCTGTCACACGGGAGGGATACACAGGGTACAATGGCGCTGCTCCCTGTCACACGGGAGGGATACACAGGGTACAATGGGCGCTGCTCCCTGTCACACGGGAGGGATACGCAGGGTACAATGGGCGCTGCTCCCTGTCACACAGGAGGGATACGCAGGGTACAATGGGCGCTGCTCCCTGTCACACAGGAGGGATACGCAGGGTACAATGGGCGCTGCTCCCTGTCACACAGGAGGGATACACAGGGTACAATGGGCGCTGCTCCCTGTCACACAGGAGGGATACACAGGGTACAATGGGCGCTGCTCCCTGTCACACAGGGTACAATGGGTGCTGCTCCCTGTCACACAGGAGGGATACACAGGGTACAATGGGTGCTGCTCCCTGTCACACAGGGAGGGATACGCAGGGTACAATGGGCGCTGCTCCCTGTCACACAGGAGGGATACGCAGGGTACAATGGGCGCTGCTCCCTGTCACACAGGAGGGATACGCAGGGTACAATGGGCGCTGCTCCCTGTCACACAGGAGGGATACGCAGGGTACAATGGGCGCTGCTCCCTGTCACACAGGAGGGATACACAGGGTACAATGGGCGCTGCTCCCTGTCACACAGGAGGGATACACAGGGTACAATGGGCGCTGCTCCCTGTCACACAGGGTACAATGGGTGCTGCTCCCTGTCACACAGGAGGGATACACAGGGTACAATGGGTGCTGCTCCCTGTCACACAGGGAGGGATACACAGGGTACAATGGGCGCTGCTCCCTGTCACACGGGAGGGATACACAGGGTACAATGGCGCTGCTCCCTGTCACACGGGAGGGATACACAGGGTACAATGGGCGCTGCTCCCTGTCACACGGGAGGGATACGCAGGGTACAATGGGCGCTGCTCCCTGTCACACAGGAGGGATACGCAGGGTACAATGGGCGCTGCTCCCTGTCACACAGGAGGGATACGCAGGGTACAATGGGCGCTGCTCCCTGTCACACAGGAGGGATACACAGGGTACAATGGGCGCTGCTCCCTGTCACACAGGAGGGATACACAGGGTACAATGGGCGCTGCTCCCTGTCACACAGGGTACAATGGGTGCTGCTCCCTGTCACACAGGAGGGATACACAGGGTACAATGGGTGCTGCTCCCTGTCACACAGGGAGGGATACACAGGGTACAATGGGCGCTGCTCCCTGTCACACAGGAGGGATACGCAGGGTACAATGGGCGCTGCTCCCTGTCACACAGGAGGGATACGCAGGGTACAATGGGCGCTGCTCCCTGTCACACAGGAGGGATACGCAGGGTACAATGGGCGCTGCTCCCTGTCACACACAGACACTCACTCACACACACACAGACACTCACACACACACAGACACTCACACACACACACTCACACACACACACAGACACTCACACACACACACAGACACTCACACACACACACAGACACTCACACACACACAGACACTCACACACACACAGACACTCACACACACACACTCACACACTCACACACACACACAGACACTCACACACACACACAGACACTCACACACACACACAGACACTCACACACACACAGACACTCACACACAGACACTCACACACACACAGACACTCACACACACACTCACACACACACACACACTCACACACACACAGACACTCACACACACACAGACACTCACACACACACAGACACTCACACACACACAGACACTCACACACACAGACACTCACACACACAGACACTCACACACACACAGACACTCACTCACACACACAGACACTCACTCACACACACAGACACTCACTCACACACAGACACTCACACACACACAGACACTCACACACACACTCAGACACTCACTCACACACAGACACTCACACACACACAGACACTCACACACACACAGACACTCACACACACACAGACACTCACACACACAGACACTCACACACACAGACACTCACACACACAGACACTCACACTCACACAGACACTCACACACACAGACACTCACACACACAGACACTCACTCACACACACACAGACACTCACTCACACACACAGACACTCACTCACACACAGACACTCACACTCACACAGACACTCACACTCACTCACACACACACAGACACTCACTCACACACACACAGACACTCACACACACACAGACACTCACTCACACAGACACTCACTCACACACACAGACACTCACTCACACACACAGACACTCACTCACACACAGACACTCACACACACACACACAGACACTCACTCACACACACAGACACTCACTCACACACAGACACTCACACACACACAGACACTCACACACACACAGACACTCACACACACACAGACACTCACACACACACAGACACTCACACACACACAGACACTCACACACACACAGACACTCACACACACACAGACACTCACACACACACAGACACTCACACACACACAGACACTCACACACACACAGACACTCACACACACACAGACACTCACACACAGACACTCACACACACACAGACACTCCTTTAGCTGAAACTGCACTGTAAGAAGCCCCCCCAGTCCCATGATAAAACTGCCCAAGCGCTATGTGCATACGGGTATCTACAGGCGAATCTACCCTCAGTCAGTGTGCCGGGGTGACGGCTCCGAGAGGGGCCGGGGTGACGGCTCCGAGAGGGGCCGGGGTGACGGCTCCGAGAGGGGCCGGGGTGACGGCTCCGAGAGGGGCCGGGGTGACGGCTCCGAGAGGGGCCGGGGTGACGGCTCCGAGAGGGGCCGGGGTGACGGCTCCGAGAGGGGCCGGGGTGACGGCTCCGAGAGGGGCCGGGGTGACGGCTCCGAGAGGGGCCGGGGTATGAACCCCTAAGCAGCGGCTCCCAACCAACAGGTGATAAATCGTTCCTTTATCGCTCCCCCCACAAACCCAGACACTTACCGGAAGAGCCCGCCGCAAAGATAAGAAGGATGATCAGGCTGCGAGGCATTGCTGCTCGGTAACTTCCCCCCGAGTGCGGCTCCGTGCTTCTTCCCTCAGTTCGCCGGCTCCTCTCACAGATTTGAAGCGGCACCCAAAGCCCGCGGAACTCTCAGCTGTGCGCAGGCAGCCGTGATTGGGTGAAAGAACTATTGTGGGCGGGAGGGAGGGCGGGTCATATTGAATAGAACTAATGGTTCGGAGTGGGTGGGCGGGAGAGAGGGCGGGTCATATTGAATAGAACTAATGGTTCGGAGTGGGTGGGCGGGAGAGAGGGCGGGTCATATTGAATAGAACTAATGGTTCGGAGTGGGTGGGCGGGAGAGAGGGCGGGTCATATTGAATAGAACTAATGGTTCGGAGTGGGTGGGCGGGAGAGAGGGCGGGTCATATTGAATAGAACTAATGGTTCGGAGTGGGTGGGCGGGAGAGAGGGCGGGTCATATTGAATAGAACTAATGGTTCGGAGTGGGTGGGCGGGAGAGAGGGCGGGTCATATTGAATAGAACTAATGGTTCGGAGTGGGTGGGCGGGAGAGAGGGCGGGTCATATTGAATAGAACTATCTGGAACTATCTGGAACTATCTGGAAGCTGCTGCGCTGCTACAAGCCGATTGGCTATGTATTAGTTTCCTGCGCACCTATCGCTGGAATCGGCAGAGGAGCCGAGTGCGACTAATATGTTTTATTTTCTCAGTGTAACTACAGTTTGGTGTAATTCTCCTTCTGTATTAGAACTGGTTAAGATTCAAAACCTTCAGAATATATATTTTATAAAAAAAAATGAATGTGTGATTGGGAGCTGAAGGGGGAAACGCCACGCCCCCTGAGTGCCCCAATACCTACTGTGTATACAGTAGCTTTGGGGAGATTTCCTACAAAACATTCAGCTTATGGGCAGGTTTCATTAAGCCACTGAATCTAACAGACTTGGGATTTTCCAGTCTGAGTGGCAGTGTTACAATGCCGCAGCCTAACCTGGCAGGTATTGGCGCCATCGGGTCAGGGATTGAATTGACTCCATTGGAAAAATCAAAGCTGCCCCATTGAGATCTGCCCGATTGCAGACGGGTGTCGGTTGGGGAGGCCCATCTGTGGTGCCCATACACTGGCAGATAAGCCGCCGAATCGGTCTAAAGGACACAGTCTAAGGTTTTCTGGTAGGCCCCTGGCACCCTAGTCTGACATTGCCCATTGGCAAGTGTGTGTGTGGGGGGGGGGGGGGGTGAGCAGGTCACAGTGAAGTTAAAAAGGGAGAGTTGTGGGGGGAGAGAGGGTGTTGATGGGTGGGGTGAGATGAGGGTGAGGCTGAGGGGAGAGGGGGGGAGCAGTGGATGAGGTGGCGGCTGGGGGGCAGGAGAGGGTGGGCGACACAGAGGGCTTGCCTTGGGCTCCCTAATGTGTTGCTTCTGCTAAGAATGACTGCCAGGGTTCTTCATTTTAGAATTTTGCCATAAAAGTATTTGCCCGATGCTTTAACATTCCCTATCTGATCCCCCGTGTCCATAGATGGAATGTTCAAAAACACTCTCCCATGGCTTCAATTTGGCTGACCTTTAAATTAACTTTTAGTATGATGTAGACAGTGTTATTCTGAGACAGTTTGCAATTGGTCTTCATTTTGTATTTTCCTTTTTTTTTTCGGTTATTTACCTTTTTTGTTCAGCTTGGAATTTCGGCAAATATCTGGTTGCTAGGATTGTTCCTTAGCAACCAGGCAGTGGTTTAAATAAGAGACTGAAATAGCAACAGGAGAGGGACTGAATAGAAAGAAAAGTAATAAAAACTAACGATAACAGTAACATGTTAAGCTCACAAAGCAATAGTTTTTGGCTGCCGGGGTCAGAGACCCCTATTTGAAAGGCTGAAAAGTATAGAAGAGGAAGGCAAATCATTGAAACACTATAAAAAAATAAATAGAGACCAACTGCTCATTTTGCTAGGAATGGGACATTTTACAACAGACTAAAAGTTATCATAAAGGTAAACCAACCATTAAGGACTTGGTTAGATCAGAAAAACGTGTGTAGGTGCTGTGGGTAATTCTTATACAAAGGGGAGTATTTAATGAGCCAGTCATTATCAAGAATGCTTGGTGCCTTGGGATTACCAAAAGGGGGTCCAAAAGGGGGTCCTTCACCTCTGCATTAACGTTTAGTGTGATGTATGTAAGGGTTAAATCCTGTAATCTCTGTTCGTAACACCTGTAGCACGAACTGTTAGGGTAAATCTCTGTAACTCTGTCTGTGCACCTGTAGCACTGTCCCTATGTATTCTGAGACGATTTGCAATTGGTCTTCATTTTTTATTATTTTTAGTATGGTAGTTATTTAGAAGCTCTTCAGTTTATAGTATTGGCAGCTATCTGGTTGCTAGGTTCCAAATTACCTTAGTAACCAGTGGGTGGTTTGAATGATATATGAAGAGAGGACCTGATTAGGAAAATAAAGCTGTAAAAAGTAACACTAACAATTAAACTGCAGCCTCACTGAACAGTAATTAAGCTTTAGAATTTAGGAAGGAGACCACATAAGTTCCTTTATCTTTAGCTGGAGATTCTGAAGCAGCAGGGACCCATTTCTTTCATACAATCCAATTCTTCTGTCCTCACCACAGTGCCGGGCCAAGTCGGCCATGTGCCCTTGGCAACCTGGTCAGCTTGGCCTGCTCACGATCAACCCCCCCCCCCCCCCCGTGTGTGTGCACCAGTGGCAGGTGAAAGAAGAAATACCTACCTGGTGCCCCCCCCCCCCACCATTGTGGTGTCTCCAGCTTCCCACGTGGGGAATCTTTGTGAGTCGATGGTGCAGTTTTGGCCATAATAATCCACAATGCACTGGTTACCTTTCCACTACTGTATGTGTCCTGCTCCCATCACTGTGAGAAGTGAATCAACAGGCAGTTTACTCGCCCTTCAATCACCACACTGTATACGTTTTGAACTTGTTTAATGATGATGATCAAAAGAAGGTAGAACTGTAGGTACAAACATTACAATGGTATCAGAATACATTCTGGGTATGTAAAATACAGATGAAATACAATAGAAGCATATATAAACATCTTATATGCATTATACAGTCCTAGTGGGGCCTAACAGGCGGCTGCTAAGGGAGAAATAGTGAATCACAACTACTGCACAAAACAGCAAAATACACAGCTTATAATAAGCAGGCATTAAACAAAATGCAAACATACAGCGATGCTCGGATAGGCTTGCTTAGAGATGAGTGTTGGTACTGATTTCACCAGCCCTGGCAAAATGACTACAACATGTTACAACAGAAACGGCTGCTTCCTCTCAGGACCATGAAGTGATGTAATCAGGTGGCAGAGTGAATATCAAAGTAAATAATAAACCGCAGCAAGGGCACAGTACTAGAAGTGGCCAGGGGAGAGGGGGGGGGGTGCAAGGATACATAAAGCCCAAAATGTATAAGAAATTGTTACATATGAAGTATGGTATAGCTAGAGAACTGGTGTGTTAGTTTGTACGAGGTTGGCAGGAGGATGGATTGCCCTACAGTGCCATTAATAGCACCGACATGAACAGTGGGTGCTGGGAACACAAAAAAGCTATGAATTAACTGTACAAAATCATCTTATAAACAGTGTTAAGGCCCCCATACACGGGCCGATAGAAGCTGCAGATATGGGTCCCTTGGAGCGATTCGGCAGCTAATCGGCCCGTGTATGGGAAGAAACGAGCGGCCTGGCCGACCGATATCTGGCCTGAAATCATCCAGATATCGATCGGCCAGGTTAGAAAATCGGATCATTGATGAGGTCCCCGAACCGACTGCCCCATGGCCGCAAATGTAATCCGATCGTTTGGCCCCAGGGTCAAACGATCGGATTATTTTTTTTTAAAGCAACTTGCTACCCGATATCGCCCACCCGTAGGTGGGGATGTCGGGTAAAGATCCGCTCGCTTGGCGACATCGCCAAGCGAGCAGATCTTATAGTGTATGGGGACCTTTAGTGAGGTAATTAGATATTAATGTTGCTTTGTAGCCTCATTAACATTTATAGACAAGTAAAACACTGAAAAAAAAGTTTGAATTATATTGTATATATAAAAAGCTTTTACCTCACATTTGCATTGTTATGCTAGTTTTAGCTTAATGAATGAGGCAATAATAACATTTTCAGCAAATATATTGTATTCATGTTAATTTACAGGAAAAGTAAAGCCTCCCAGGTAAACTTTTAGTTTTAGCAGCAGTGCCCCCCTTTAATCACTTCACTGACATTTGCCCCAACTTATCTGCGCCCCCATAGCATGTCCAGAACTACAGAGCTGCCCAACAGCATTGGCCCCCACTTTTAGCTGTGTCCCTTCTGTTCCCAGCCGCCATATTGGGGTACAGGGTTGGACTGGCCACAACTGGGCACTGGATAAAGACCTGGTGGGCCCTATTCCTGTTGGACCTCTATTCACCGGGCATGTTGGTGTGAGGGCCGGATTGCTGCTGCCCAGTAATGAGTAGGGGCTAGAGAAGAAGGTATTTAGGCCCTTAAATCTTGTTACAGAAGTGGAATTACACAGAAATATAGAAACCATTACAAAGCCCAGCTTGTCCTGATAAAAATGAGGTATAGTCTTCCTGGGCAAACTAAAATTACCCCTCATGAAATGCAAAATCCTGCTGGTAAAATCCTTATCCCAAGGCTCCTGTAGCTGTGGGACTGGGTTTGATGGCACCGACAGATTTACTAAGAGCTAAAGGCAAATTTATAAAAAAAAATGTCGGTACAATGACTAAACCTGAAAACTGGCTGTTTAAAAGACAAATCCTGCACCTCAGCAGGGTTTCCCACTCTTTTTGGGACAAACCAAAGCTGCAGTTCAAGGCATGCCATACTGAATTGGATCAAACCAAGTTTGGAATTCAATAGGCAAGGCATTTTGGCCGACAGTTATTGGGCTTCCCAAACACTTAGCTACAAATGTAATTGTGTCTGTTACTGGGCAGCGCTGATATCACTGTGACCCAGAGTTATTGGGCCCTGGTTAGTGCCGGGCAGTGTTACTGGCTCAATATCCACATAATCCATAACCCCACGTGCATGAGGAGGGGAGGTCTATGTGTACATATGAGTATCACTATACATTATATAGAGGGAGTATACTGTGACTGGGTAGGAGTTGTACTGCGCCATCTTGTAGATCTGAGGAAGGAGTCTATAGGCTATACAGGCCCATAGGGCCACTTAGGGAGGAGAGGAAAGTAAGTGAGGGCCCCAGTGCTCCTGGGAGTTACATATATATATATATATTAGAGTGGGTAACTATGGGACAAACCCCACTGAGTGTCACTGGTTTAGAGACATTGGGATTTGCTTTTGTTTCAGGCTGAAAAATGAAGGTTATTGTCTATGTAGTACAGGTATGGGATCCATTATCTGAAAACCCATTATCCAGAAAGCTCCGAATTACGGAAAGCCCATCTCCCATAGACTCCATTTAAATCAAATGGTTCAGAATTTTAAAACTGATTTGCTTTTTCTCTGTAGTAATAAAATAGTACCTTGTAATTGATCCCAACTAAGATATAATTACCCCTTATTGGGGGCAGAACAGCCCTATTGGGTTTATTTAATGGTTAAATGATTCCCTTTTCTCTGTAATAATAAAACAGTACCTGTACTTGATCCCAACTAAGATATAATTACCCCTTATTGGGGGCAGAACAGTCCTATTGGGTTTATTTAATGGTTAAATGATTCCCTTTTCTCTGTAATAATAAAACAGTACCTGTACTTGATCCCAACTAAGATATAATTACCCCTTATTGGGGGCAGAACAGCCCTATTGGGTTTATTTAATGGTTAAATGATTCCCTTTTCTCTGTAATAATAAAACAGTACCTGTACTTGATCCCAACTAAGATATAATTACCCCTTATTGGGGGCAGAACAGCCCTATTGGGTTTATTTAATGGTTAAATGATTCCCTTTTCTCTGTAATAATAAAACAGTACCTGTACTTGATCCCAACTAAGATATAATTACCCCTTATTGGGGGCAGAACAGTCCTATTGGGTTTATTTAATGGTTAAATGATTCCCTTTTCTCTGTAGTAATAAAATAGTACCTTGTAATTGATCCCAACTAAGATATAATTACCCCTTATTGGGGGCAGAACAGTCCTATTGGGTTTATTTAATGGTTAAATGATTCCCTTTTCTCTGTAGTAATAAAATAGTACCTTGTAATTGATCCTAACTAAGATATAATTCATCCTTTTTGGATGCAAAACCATCCTATTGGGTTTAATTAATGTTTTATTGATTTTTTAGTAGCCTTAAGGTAAGGAGATCCAAATTACAGACAGATCCCTTATCCGGAATAGCCTTGGTCCTGAGCATTCTGGATAATGGGTCCTATACCTGTACAAAAGCAGTGTTGCAGAGGAAGCCCTTTATGTGTGCAATATAAGCAAACAGTTAGTATTACCTTATAATATTTTTTATTAATACACTAATTTATTAATTAAGACACTAATTAAGAATCAGTTCATTGGGGGTAGAGTGGAGTTTGCCCTAAATTAAAACCCTAAACTCCTTCCTGCCCCTGCTCTGCGCTGTCATTGTTTGATATGAATGTTATGTACATTTTTTAATCAATTCGAGTAAACTGTGTAAGTCTAGGGGCCCAAAGATGTTGCTGTGGAGTCCAATAACCAGTCATTCCCCTGTTCATAAAGCTAATACTCATATAATTCAGTAAAATACTTCCAAAATAAACAGCTGATGATATGCTGTAATAAGCAATTCATACAAATAGCTAAAATAAATAATGTGCTGATAAGTCAGTCAGTTCATTGGGGGCAGTGGATGTCGCCCCCTGCCTGCCCCTGTCATGCTTCCCTGCATGGCCTTTTGCTAGTTCTATAAGCTTCTAGGCAGTTTTTGCGGAAGTTACATGAATTACATAAGTTTATATGTAACTTACACAATTTGAATAAATTTCATGATGCGGCCGGGCCCCAATTCCAAAGAAGATTTCACTGGGCCCAGTACAGTACTACCCTTTCCCCCTCACTGATAGAGGCCCTGGGCAATGGCACCCTGTGGCATTTATTAAAGCTATATTATTTATTAAGGCAAGAAAAATTGCCAAGAACTGTCAGAAGCTCCTGCTCATAAACTGCTGCTCATAGGAGATTCCCACTGTCACCCGTCCCACAGAGATAGGTGGGGTCATACATCATCTCATTCCCAAACTTTATTAATAATGATTATTGTTATTAACACATTCCATGGTGCTGTAAAATTAGGTGTATACATATAAATATACAACCAATACAAGTGGTAAAGAAGGGCCTGCTCAAAATGGTTGCTTTTATTATACGATTCATTGCAGTTCATCTTCACTTTCAGTCCCCTCCAATCAGAAACTTTCCTGCATAGGGCTCTATACCTGGGTTATATCGCATTACCCAGGAAGGGGTTCTTTCGGAGTTAATGCAAACTTTACTGACTATATAGATGATGTCATCATGGTGTGGGATGGTGAGAAAAATGAGATACCTGGCTTTCTAAATTATGTTAACCAGCGTTTTTCAACCGCTGTGCCGCGAGATGTTGCCTGGTGTGCCGTAGGCAGGGCCGCAATTTTTACTTTCAAAGGGGGCCCAGCGATGCTACAGTTTTTCTTAGTAGCTCGGGCCCCCTTTAATAAAATCCGGGCCCTGTCATTGGTTGCGCCCCGTGTGTACGGGTGACGTCAGTACGCACGGGGCGCAACGTTATAAAAGGGCCTGTGTGCGGTCGCGTGTAGGCAGAAGTGCAGAGGCGGCGCGCGTGAGGGGAAGATGCTGCTGAAGCCGCCGAAGAGCAGAAGTAAAATGCTGCTGGGCACCAATGTATTAGGGGGGGCCACGGGGCACACTGACTTATGGGGGCACTGCTGCTGGGCACCAATGTACTAGGGGGGCTGGCTCTTGGCACCAATGTACTGGGGGGCACTGCTGCTGGGCACCAATGTACTAGGGGGGCACTGCTCTTGGCACCAATGTACTAGGGGGGCACTGCTCTTGGCACCAATGTACTGGGGGGCACTGCTGCTGGGCACCAATGTACTAGGGGGGCACTGCTCTTGGCACCAATGTACTAGGGGGGCACTGCTCTTGGCACCAATGTACTAGGGGGGCACTGCTGCTGGGCACAGAGTTAAATTTTTTAACATTTTCTAATGGTGGTGTGCCTTGTGATTTTTTTCATGAAACAAGTGTGCCTTTGCCCAAAAAAGGTTGAAAAACACTGACTTATTAAACCTGCAGCCATGATGGTTTCTGAGCAGTTTATTCAGACGCATGGCTGCAGGCTGCTCAGTTTCTGGGATGTAGAGACACTGAAACTACAAAGCTCTACGTATAGGCTACTCCCCCATTGGCAGGAAACTACAACTCCCAGTATCCTTTGCATGACAGACGCCTGCTGCCGGGCCCTGTAACACACAGAAGCGCTGGGTCACTTACAGTAGAATGGGAAATGGCCCTACTTGTGAATATACAGGGGACAAACAGGGACAATATAAGGGCAATTAGGCTACAGAGCAGCCTGGAAGTATCAGAGTAACTACCTCTCCCGACCAACCCTCCCTCTGCTGCGTGTAACTGTAACCCTTTGCCGCCCCTCCTGTCTGTCTGTGGGGCAAAAACAAGGAACGGGAAAGGGCAGCGCTCACTTCCAAGCGTTTCCGGCGCCTCATTCACTTGTTCAATTCACTCGGCGGAAGTGACCGCGTAGCCACGCCCACCGGCGCTATGGGAACAGAACGCTCGGCTTTTTTTCCTCAATGAACTTTATTAGTAAGAAGACACAGTAACAGCGGCCATAGGCAGCCATTAGGGAGTGAAATAGCGATGGGAACTCAGCCCCATTCACAGGTATTATACTGGGGCGGGAGATAAGGGATTTGAGGAGCAGGCTGTTACCCAGGAGCAGCCGCACAGCCGCAGGGACCGCTGCTCTGTACAGAATTTGTGTGACAAGATGGCTGCCTTCAAGTATGGCTTATTTTACTCTGTATTAGTAACCATAGCAACCATAAGTATAATATATAATGTTCATAATGCATTTAAGCAGATGGATGAATTGCATGCTTTGTATGGTTAGGATACAAAAAAAACAATTTGTCATTGAATATTAGTGTTATAGGAGCCTGGATGGGTTACCTGCACCCCCCATGTCTATTGGTCCGTAGGGGCCTCTCCAGCCCTCAAAGGGTTAAGTATCCCCCTGAAACTAATTTAGGTTTCATTAAAATAAGTCATTCTTAGCAAGTTCCAAATATCCACTCATTCTCACTGGGTTTAATGTTATGTCATACCCCCCAACTGTCCCGCTTTTTATAGCGCGTCCCGCTGTCCCGCATTTCCGTAACATTAATGGAACGATCCGTGATAGCGAGATCCGCCGGGTGAAGGTGGGCGCTCCTGCTCCTTGCGCGCCTTCTCTCCTTATGTGGCTTCTCCGGCGGTGCCAGGCCCTTTTATAAGGTTGCACCCCGTGCGTATTGATGTCACACATACCCACAGGCGCAACCTTATAAAAGGGCCTGGCACCGCCGCACATGGAGCCACATAAGGAGAGGAACCGCGGAAAAAGTAGGAGGATTGCACTGTGTATGAAGGGTACTGTGTATGGGGGCTCTGTTTATTGGGGGAACTGTGTATGAAGGACACTGTGTATTGGGGGTACTGTGTATGAAGGGCACTGTGTATTGGGGGCACTGTGTATGAAGGGTACTGTGTATTGGGGGGCACTGTGTATGAAGGGCATTGTGTATTGGGGCACTGTGTATTGGGGGAACTGTGTATGAAGGACACTGTGTATTGGGGGTACTGTGTATGAAGGGTACTGTGTATTGGGGGCACTGTGTATGAAGGGTACTGTGTATTGGGGGCACTGTGTATGAAGGGTACTGTGTATTGGGGGCACTGTGTATGAAGGGTACTGTGTATTGGGGGCACTGTGTATGAAGGGTACTGTGTATGGGGGGCACTGTGTATGAAGGGCATTGTGTATTGGGGCACTGTGTATTGGGGGGCACTGTGTATGAAGGGTACTGTGTATTGGGGGGCACTGTGTATGAAGGGCATTGTGTATTGGGGCACTGTGTATTGGGGGGCACTGTGTATGGGGGGGTACTGTCTATTGGGTCATTGGGGGCACTGTGTATGGGGGGGCAAATCTGGTACATAGTTATAACTCACTTATAACTGACTGCCTTCTCTCTATATTTGTATTTTATATGTAGGAGTTGCTATATTGTTTTCCTTAGGTCGTACAGTATGAGGGTATAGCACATTTGCGTCTGATCTCACCATTTCAACTATATAAGAGGAGTATTTTGGTGCTGCGCGCGCCAAATATTTTTGTCCCTCTTTTCATTTTTCCAATGTTGGGAGGTATGTTATGTGTAACTGTCACTGTGTCTGTCTGTCCCTTTTCCTTCCCTGCACTGCTGGTTCTGACTCCTGATACAACTCCCCAATATCCATTCATTCCTCAGTTACACATAACTATAAACCCAGTGAGAATGAGGAATGAATGGATATTGGGGAGTTGTATCAGGAGTCAGAACCAGCAGTGCAGGGAAGGGAAAGGGACAGACACAGTGACAGTTACACATAACTATAAACCCAGTGAGAATGTCACTGTGTCTGTCCCTTTCCCTTCCCTGCACTGCTGGTTCTGACTCCTGATACAACTCCCCAATATCCATTCATTCCTCATTCTCACTGGGTTTATAGTTATGTGTAACTGTCACTGTGTCTGTCCCTTTCCCTTCCCTGCACTGCTGGTTCTGACTCCTGATACAACTTCCCAATATCCATTCATTCCTCATTCTCACTGGGTTTATAGTTATGTGTAACTGTCACTGTGTCTGTCCCTTTCCCTTCTCTGCACTGCTGGTTCTGACTCCTGATACAACTCCCCAATATCCATTCATTCCTCATTCTCACTGGGTTTATAGTTATGTGTAACTGTCACTGTGTCTGTCCCTTTCCCTTCTCTGCACTGCTGGTTCTGACTCCTGATACAAGTTCCCAATATCCATTCATTCCTCATTCTCACTGGGTTTATAGTTATGTGTAACTGTCACTGTGTCTGTCCCTTTCCCTTCTCTGCACTGCTGGTTCTGACTCCTGATACAACTCCCCAATATCCATTCATTCCTCATTCTCACTGGGTTTATAGTTATGTGTAACTGTCACTGTGTCTGTCCCTTTCCCTTCTCTGCACTGCTGGTTCTGACTCCTGATACAAGTTCCCAATATCCATTCATTCCTCATTCTCACTGGGTTTATAGTTATGTGTAACTGTCACTGTGTCTGTCCCTTTCTCTTCTCTGCACTTCTGGGAATTTGATATTAGATATATATATACACTGATTAACTAACGACATAAATGACATACAAGCAAGACTATATATCACAACTATACATTACCAGCAACTGTGACTGAAGAAGAACGGATAGACTTGTGATCAGCAAATAGCCCCCAAAAGAATATCTAGCTATATGGGCTTACATACTATTATATACTGTTCATAAATAGGGCAATTCTTATCACTTTCTATAATTGCATTAAACACAGATATACATCACTGTAGTAAATATGCCTTTCAAATATAGGGTAACTCATCCTCTCTGTTCAGTTTTTTTTCTATAAAAGAGCAACTAAGACTCGGCTTATAAGCATAAGTTTGCTGTACTAAACTCTCTAACCCCATGCACCGATTGGGCATGCCCTTGCAGCGCTCAGTTCCCAGTAAATATATGGTTTAAGAAGGGTGTTTATATGACTAACCTAAATGTTTGTAGCCTTAGGTAAAAAAACATAATTTACTGCCCCTTTAGAGTTTTGGAGCTACTGCCTGTAGCTTCCTTGTAGGTCTGTGACAGGTCACATTTACTTAACAGAATGTGTGAAATACTATGTTATATGTACATGTTTAGTAATTTAGGTGTGGTTATATGATAAGTAAAATAATATTAACCGAATCCTAAATATCCTAAATATTTTTTTTGCAGAGGACAATGACACCAATAAGAGTATTATTTGAACGAGTTTTAACATCAGGAAGTTTGCCTCCCGACAAATCAGGGTGAGTCTGAATATAAAGTTGACTTGGTATATGGACGGCCAGACAGAAACTGCAGTGAGAGATGAGGGTCTCAAGTCAAGGGCCTTCCCCTGCGCAGCCTTAAGCCTTTTGCTCTACACTGTCATGTAACACAGACTGCAGGGTTTATTTTATGATCCTTTTCCCAGTGCAGCATAAAAGCTTTACCCAGTGGAGCCCTAAGCAGGCCTGTACCCTCAACTATATCATGGGAAACATCATATATTTATATGGTAGAATTCCTATAAAACTCTATTCGGTTCATACGCTGCCCCTGTGCAAGTTTTGCTGCTCGTGCAACAGTATTGCCATTCCCCTGCTCAGATTAAATCCTGCCTGCTCATGGCTCAGGCTTCATCCCCATGCAAGTGGTGCGAGTGTACAAGGACAGCACAGGGGAAGGGGAAAGTGAAGAGGGAAGAACAGCTAAAGTGAAGCTGCACAATGCTGCTGTTATATGCTGAATGTGGCCTTTATACAATGTCTGACAAACTGGAAGCCTCACTTTGTCCCTATTTGGGAAAACTGAATTTCCTTGTTTTTTTCCCCCCTTGATTTCTGCAGTGAGATTTGGGCACGTTTCCTGGCCTTGGAAAGTAACATTGGAGATTTAGCTAGTATACTGAAAGTGGGAAAAAGGAGATACACCGCATTCAAGGAGGGGTATGAAGGGAAGGAGACGGCACTCCTTGTGGATAGATACACATTTATGGACCTGTACCCCTGCTCCACAAGTGAACTGAAAGCTTTGGGATACAAGGTATGTCAGGATCAGGGTTTGTACCTGCATATAGCTATCCCGCCTTTTCTCCATTATGGGAATGATGTTAAATTCATATATTAACGTGGTGCTTAGGCTTATCTCTGGGCTCTAGTATATGTGCCAGCAGCTGCTATCCCTTACCGCTCCCATGCCTTTATACCTAGCAGAAACACATTTATTTCTTTCTCTCCCTTCACGTTTGCTTCTCTTTTTCAAGATTCTCAGGCAACAGCAAACTGCTGCTTGATTAACTAATAAAGGAACAGATATGGCTGGTTGCTATTGGCGGCTTGCAGTATTGTCAATTAGCACAAGGAAATGTGTCTTTTCCTCACCCCTAACTTATTGCCAGTAATGTCTCATTCTTATTTCTAGGATGTACCGAGAGCCAAACTGGCAGCACTAATCCCAGACCCTGTGGTAGCTCCATCCATAGCCCCTTCGCTGAAAGACGATGTTTAAAACCAGAGTATCCCAAACCTGACACGTCCCAGATGATCCCTTTCCAGCCGCGACATTTAGCTCGTAAGCCTTTTTACAGCAAACTGATTGCTTCAACCAGGAAAATCTTTTGAGCACTTTTATTTGCTGATTGTAACTAGTTGCTTCTTTATCTACTAATCCATTCCTGGGGGTTCCATGCCTCCATGCGCACCATGTTATCTGCCTGGGAGTGCTGCACATTGGCCCGCTGCCATTGGTCACTTTAGTAATCACACTCCCATTTCCTTTTTATAGGGCTGCATATAAATAACCTGCAGATATATTCCTGTGACTTAAGGAAAATGTCCTTTACTCTTAAATGTGCATGAAAACCAAAGGCGACTGCATAATTTCAAGAACTGATAGTGTTGGCTTGCAGAACAGCTGCATGTAATAACCACCAAAAACAATATTTTTCTGTTCTGTAGCACCTGGACTCCATCCTGTTCCTGGCGGAGTATTCCCAGTCCCTCCAGCTGCAGTGATCCTAATGAAGCTGCTTCCTACCCCTATTTACTTCCAGGTTAGTGTGTAATTTTGCTTTTTTTTTACAATGTAGGGGTTGTTACCTTTGCTTTGACAGCCAGGAGAGGAGGAGAGGGCCGCAATGAGAGATGGGCCACAGAGGATACGTTCTTCTCTAGCTGTTGGTGGCCCATCATTACTGGGACCATGGCTTCTATCAGCAATCATGTGGCCCTATTCTACTAAGTAAATAGGATGATCCCCAGCGAGGGGGGCCAACTATCAACCCATTGGTCACCTGCGGCCCTTGGACCCTGCTAGCAAGAATAATGGGGCCCCAGTGAAAATAAAGTGACCTGCAGAAGGAAGCATGGTCACACCCCCTGATCCACCCCAGTCACCCATAATACAACAATATGCCCAATTGATGTCCAGGCAACCAATCAAGCCTCATTTTATAAAAGGGGTTTTTACTGTAATATTTAGCTAAACATTTGCATTTTTAGGCCAATCATTCTGAGTACTGTTGGGTGGGATTATGAATTAAAAGTTTAA
Organism: Xenopus tropicalis; assembly: GCF_000004195.4. Lineage (NCBI taxonomy): Eukaryota > Metazoa > Chordata > Amphibia > Anura > Pipidae > Xenopus > Xenopus tropicalis. Next base: position 10,905,991 of record NC_030684.2, read on the forward strand.
TTCTTTCATCTCTTTAGCCCCAAATTTTACACCTGCCACCATACCAATGAGATTGTGCTATACCATAGCATCGTACAACTATTTAGCAGCCCATTGTTACAAAGGAGAGACCATATAACGTCCATAGTGATTCTTAAGGGTGCTGAGCTTAGTTTGCCTGCAGACCTGATTGGTTTAGCAGCCAACGCAGAAAACAGGCCCAATTGCCTTTCCAACCAATGACACTTTTGCATTCAAACTTTTCAGCAGCACCAAGGCGCATGTGCTGGGGCAAACAGTTATAGCCAATGGTGGGTGCCTAGCAAATGGCCCCCCCCACCCTCTTATGCATTAATGCAATACCACTAACAGCCTCCAGACTCTACATTAAAACTTATGGGGTGACTGCTAATGATGGAAACCCAATGCAGATCAAGTTAAATCACCTTTTTGCCTGCTGGGACCTGCCATTCCTCTGCCCCAATAATAATACTCATGGCAATGGCTTGTATATCAGCTGCTCTCATCCAGGGCAATAGTCTTCTACTAACAGAGACATGTTTATGGGTCTGTTTCTCCTAGGCCCAAAGGGTTCTATTGGCAGAGACATGTTTATGGGTCTGTTTCTCCTAGGCCCAAAGGGTTCTATTGGCAGAGACATGTTTATGGGTCTGTTTCTCCTAGGCCCAAAGGGTTCTATTGGCAGAGACATGTTTATGGATCTGTTTCTCCTAGGCCCAAAGGGTTCTATTGGCAGAGACATGTTTATGGATCTGTTTCTCCTAGGCCCAAAGGGTTCTATTGGCAGAGACATGTTTATGGGTCTGTTTCTCCAAGGACCAAAGATCACTAATGGCAGAGACATATTTATGGGATGGTCCTTGAGCCCAAAATGTAACAAGGGTATTAATTTAATAATAAGTCTTCCGTTCCTCTTAAACCCAGATATATATATATATATGCACCATCTATCATTGTATGTGAATTTTAAATATGTGTTGAGTTGAAATTACCCTTCAAGGCTTTGGCCACTGACCAAAGCTCTGAGCTCAGTGACAGTCACTAGGTCTGGGTTCAAACATGGCTAATTCCCTTTTCACATTTCTTCACCTTAGGATCTTCCCTCACCCATTTCTCCCACCCCTGATTCCGACAAATGATGGCACTTAATTTTAATGAAACTGCTGAATTGCATCAATATGTCTCAGTAGGGCGGGCCTGATACATTCCATTCAGGTAAGAATACACAAAATCAACTATTTTATAAATAACATTTCCACGTCATATTAAAAATATGGGGTTCGAATTCCTGATACAGTATGGGATCCCTAATCCAGAAACCCATTAACCAGAAAGCCCTGAATTACAGAAAGCCCGTCTCCCATAGACTCCATTTTAATCAAATAATTCAGAATTTTAAAACTGATTTCCGTTTTCTCTGTAGTAATAAAAAAACAGCATCTTGTAATTGATCCCAACTACAATATCACTAATCGTTATTGGAGGCAAAACAATCCTATTGGGTTTAATTAATGCTTTATTGATTTTTTTAGTAGACTTAAGGTATGGAGATCCAAATTACGGAAAGACCCCTTATCCGGAATACCCTTGGTCTCGAGCGTTCTGGATAACGGATCCTATACCTGTATTGCATTTTGTTGTCTTTATTATGGAGGATGCTTAAGCTGCCATACAAGGGAGGAGCTGATATCTGTGCAGTTACCATTCAAGGGGAGGGCAGATTTGAACCTTGGGCCAATTATCGGATAACACTGGAGGGAACCTTTATTTTGGACACCACTATCTTTGCCCAATGGGGTTTCATAAACCTTCCTGTCTGACTTAGCCCATATTAGTCAGGGATGCTATTGTTTTGGCCCCTTACATGGTCCAATCTTCTTTTTCATCTGATTCCCCCCCATCATTTACCTAGGATTTATGCTCCTTTGACAAAAATGTTCCTACTGTGCCCCAAACTAAAACTCCCAGTCCGTTATTTCATACTATGCAGCAACACAGAAGTGAAGCTCTGTGTCTAGGGCCACGTGGATCCAACAACATATTTGAGGACCCCAAGGGGCACATGTAAGATCGCTTGAGCCTTTTGGTTGGAGCAATCATAAAGGAAACCCTGCGTGAGTTTTTGGGTAAAAATACCTCGTTAGTTAGGTTTTCCTTCCCCGAGCAGGCTCTTATAAATACGAAAAAGTTCAGCCAAACAAAGGAAAAAAACCCCAACTAAGCAAGTATTTTATTCCCTTTATTTGGTTTCTTAACTTACGCGGGGTTTCCTTTAAGTTTCCTTTCCTAAGCCAAGGGGCTCAATCGATCATACACGTGCCCCTAATATATAAACAAGAGCCTGTAATTGATAGTTACATTAGTTTTGCTAGGATTGAAGGATAACACTTAGGGGCTCATGTAAGAATGCTCGAGTGGTCGGACCCTAAACCCACATGAGAGTTCCCAAACAAATCCATGATTTCTTCATCCGAATAGCACGAATCAGGTTTTTCTTTTTCCCCCAAACAATAAAGAGCTTTTTGGACAAGCTTTTTTTTTATTGGCCAGGGAAAAGAAAAACCCAATTTGTGCAAAGTGTGCTACTCGGATGAAGAAACCACGGGCTAGTTTGGGAACTCTCATGTGGGTTTGGGATCTGAACGCTTGAGCATTCTTACATGAGCCCCTAAGTGTTTTCCTAACAATCTAGTACAAATTTAAGCCCAAAGGCTCGAGCAATCTTAAATGTGCCCATTAAGTCTTAATAGATGGAGGAAGCAAATTGTTCTATATCAATTATTTTGCTCATTCAAAATAACTGCCCCATTGGCTAGTGCTAAGTATAAGACGTCCCTAAGTTGCTAAGTGAGTTGTTCCTCTCAGTATAAGTAAAGGGGGTATAAGGCCAAATAGAAATTTCAGCTTTGCATTAGCAGTCACTGCTCAATACAAAACAATCCAAGTGCTTGGGAGAGGGTTTAGGAAGTTTTCTCGTTTTTTATTGAACTTTAGACAGAGGCATTGAGCCCGGTCCCTCAGACTGTTGGGGGCAAACTATGGCCCACTCCTGCATTCTCTCTCTTCCAGCTCCCCCCTCCCGCTACCCGCTGCGTCCTCTCTCTTCCACAGACCACTCCCCAACACCCCCCACTGCCCCCGCCCTCCCCCTCGCTGCCCACTGAGTCCTCCCTCTTCCAGCTCCCTCCGCTCCGTCTGTCTTCCCAGCTCCCCCTCCCACTCAACGATGAGTCCTCTCTCTGCCAGCACCGTCGGTCCTCCCTCTCAGCTCCCCTGTCCCGCTCCCCGCTGAGTCCTCTCTCTCCGCTGCCAGGGGTGAGGACGCAGCAGGGGGCCGGGTAAATTAACCAGGCCATAGTTTGAGGATCCCTGCTATAGAGGATGCAGACCCCATGCATGTGGGGGGGCCTGTGGGATAGGGGTCTGTTTTCTCTATAGTTGTTAGAAATCCCCCATCCTTCATAAGCGTGGGGGGATGGAGGGCCGGGCAGGGGCTGCTGTGTGCGTGCCGGGCCCCTCTGAGGAGCATTTTGCAGCCCTGTTCTTGTTACACCACTAGCACAAATTGCCCCACATAGAATGCCCGGCACTTAAGGCTAATGGCATGTGGGGAGATTTGTCATCCAGGGTTAAATCTGGGCTACTGGGGCAACAAATCCACCCCAGACTGTTTCCCATCGACAATAAAGTAACCCACTAGTGGGAAACCATACGCAGCATTTTGTTTACAAGGAAACTGCGGGCGACTTTGGAAAAGCAAGACCCACGTATGCTTTCCCACCAGCAATTTACTTTATTAAGATTTGGGTGATTTCTGAGCTCACATTTTAAGAATATGCATTTACCAAAACATTAACCATATCCCAATTTTTGCATAAAGGGGACCTTTAAGTTACCTATTACTATGTTACAGAGAGAAAGAGATCCCTCCTTTCCCTATTTGCACTATTATATCCACACTCGTCCACTGCCACCAAATTAAAATTCTCATTAAAAAGAAACCCTTATTTTTGTAGTTTGTTTCTCTTTTTTTTATAAAACTTTTATTATAACAATATTTTTTACATTTTCTCAAGCAAAATATAATATACATGTACAGTACATATACATCCAAAAATATCAGGCAGATAAGTGTTTGAGAGTTGTCACTGGAACTCCTCTCTGAACACAACTGGTTCATAGCATTAAGTAGATGCATTTTGGCTCCAGATGTTCCCAACCCTTTCCATCCCTTCCCTTTTCTTTTGGGAACATATCGAAGGAGCCAAGTTTCAGGTTGGTAACAGATCCTGCCTGGGGTAGATTCCTTTTTGGCGCTTATACGTTCTTCATTGGATCTGTTAATATTCTATCATAGAAATTCCTTTGGGCAGATTGTTGGCCTTAGTCTCTAATAACTCGTCTTATGCAGTTGTTTTGCACCTAAGGGAAGAATGTTATAATATTAGCTACGGAGCAGATCTTTGGTTTAACAAAGTCAATTCTAGGAAACTACAAATGAATGTGAGATAATAGGTGTAATTTCAGCTAGCCATTTAGCATATCTCCACATTTATGTAGTAATTACCCCTAGTAATTAAACACCTACACCTGGATATTAAAATGCCCTAAAAGCACCCTGAGGGGCAGATTTATTAGCATTTGAATTTTTTAAATCCCCAAAAAACCTGAAATCTCAAATGTGGCCATCATCACAGCCACTTGGCCATTATTTCCCCTTGAGCTTAATTGTTAAAAGAGTCTGATTGAAAATCCTAAGGGATTTTCTTATTACATTTGTTGCAGATTTAGTTCTTTTCAACTTACGCCATAGTCTTCCTCTGATTCATCAGAACCATAAACTTCTTCTTCATAAACTTCTTCATAAACTTCTTCATAAATTTCTTCATAAACAAGTTCTTCATCAGATTCCTCCTTGTTAAGAGAAAAAGACAAATACAATTACACAAAAACACATTTTACATTCAAAGTCAATCAATATCGGGATTTTCTTATTATATTTGTTGCTGATTTAGTTCTTTTCCACTTACGTCATAATCTTCCTCTTCCTCTAATTCATAAGAACCATAAAATTCTTCATACAGTTCTACTTCCTCAGGTTCCTCCTTGTTAAGAGAAAAAGACAAATACAATTACACAAAAACACATTTTACATTCAAAGGCATTCATTATCGGGATTTTCTTATTATATTTGTTGCAGATTTAGTTCTTTTCCACTTACGTCACAGTCTTCCTCTTCCTCTAATTCATAAGAACCATAAACTTCTTCATACAGTTCTTCATAAACTTCTTCATAAATTTCTTCATAAAGAAGTTCTTCTTCATCAGATTCCTCCTTGTTAAGAGAAAAAGACAAAAACAATTACACAAAAACACATTTTACATTCAAAGTCAATCAATATCGGGATTTTCTTATTATATTTGTTGCTGATTTAGTTCTTTTCCACTTACGTCATAATCTTCCTCTTCCTCTGATTCATTAGAACCAAAAAATTTTTTAAGTTCTTCATCAGGTTCCTCCTTGTTAAGAGAAAAAGACAAATACAATTACACAAAAACACATTTTACATTCAAAGTCAATCAATATCGGGATTTTCTTATTATATTTGTTGCAGATTTAGTTCTTTTCCACTTACGTCATAATCTTCCTCTTCCTCTGATTCATTAGAACCATGAAATTCTTCAGGTTCTTCATCAGGTTCCTCCTTGTTAAGAGAAAAAGACAAATACAATTACACAAAAACACATTTTACATTCAAAGTCAATCAATATCGGGATTTTCTTATTATATTTGTTGCAGATTTAGTTCTTTTCCACTTACGTCATAATCTTCCTCTTCCTCTGATTCATTAGAACCATGAAATTCTTCAGGTTCTTCATCAGGTTCCTCCTTGTTAAGAGAAAAAGACAAATACAATTACACAAAAACACATTTTACATTCAAAGTCAATCAATATCGGGATTTTCTTATTATATTTGTTGCTGGTTTAGTTCTTTTCCACTTACGTCATAATCTTCCTCTTCCTCTGATTCATTAGAACCATGAAATTCTTCAGGTTCTTCATCAGGTTCCTCCTTGTTAAGAGAAAAAGACAAAAACACATTTTACATTCAAAGTCAATCAATATCGGGATTTTCTTATTATATTTGTTGCTGATTTAGTTCTTTTCCACTTACGTTATAATCTTCCTCTTCCTCTGATTCATTAGAACCATGAAATTCTTTAGGTTCTTCATCAGGTTCCTCCTTGTTAAGAGAAAAAGACAAAAACAATTACACAAAAACACATTTTACATTCAAAGTCATTCAATATCGGGATTTTCTTATTATATTTGTTGCTGATTTAGTTCTTTTCCACTTACTTTATAATCTTCCTCTTCCTCTGATTCATTAGAACCATGAAATTCTTCAGGTTCTTCATCAAAGATGTAAGTTTGTTGTCTGTTCTGCTCTGGGGGTTCCTGCGTAAGAGACAGAGATATCAGGCCTCACCCCTCTATACGGTATTTAACGTATCTTTCATGATACAAAAACAAGCAACTTTAGTTCATATTTTTATCAGTTTTATATTATGTATTTCTTGCAACTTACATGAGCGACAACATTACTAGTAGGATGAACTGGTTCCTGGTTCAGGAAAAAAAGAGAATAATGAGATCAGGGAGATCAACTCGGCTCTTTGCTGGAAAAGCTAAAACCTATTTCTTGTGACCTTATGGGTTTGGCAGTTGCGATAGATAGATAGATAGATAGATAGATAGATAGATAGATAGATAGATAGATAGATAGATGATAGATAGATAGATAGATAGATAACTTTGTTAGGAGATCAATAAATGTGAATTTGGAAAAGTCAGATGGCTCAGGTGAATACTCCTATTTAGCCAAAGAGAAATTATTCTTTATACAAAGGAAGGTTTTTTTAAGAACTTTTTTTTTGTCTATTTTAACTTACCTGGTGAATATCCACGCCAGTTTCATCTTCTGTTTGTTCCTGGTTAAAGAATAAAAAAAAAGTGTGATTAACTCATTCACTACTGTAATGATGTATTTGATAAAGGGCAAAATAACCAGTTACTTTCCACTATTGCCTTTCCCACTTACTTGGAAGGTGTTATCTCCAAGCCCCACAATCTGCTCCGGGTTGTCCTGCGTAAGAGACAGAGATATCAGGCCTCTATACGGTATTTATCTTTCATAATACAAAAACAAGCAACTTTACTTCATATTTTTATCAGTTGTAAACAATTTATTTCTCGCTACTTACTTGAGAGACAACATTCCCAGTAGGTGGAACTGGTTGCTGGTTAAGAGAAAAGAGAATAATGAGATCAGGGAGATCAACTCGGCTCTTTGCTGGAAAAGCTCAAACCTATTTCTAGTGACCTTATGGGTTTGGCAGTTGCATTAATCTGTATTTAAAATGGATTATTAATTGTATGTGGCAGGGCACATGGCTAGAGCCGACTGTGTGTGCCAGTATAGGGGTGCAAAGCGGATATATATAATGTAGGGGGGCAGTACAACTATGGGAGCCTACATACACTGGCAGGTACAGGCGCAGTAGGGTAAAAGCCAATTACACATGAAAAGCTGCTTTTTCCCTTTACTGTGTATGCGCCTGTCTGTGTCCAAAGGGAAGAAGAGGAAAAAGACAGGTGGGCAGATAGATAGATAGAGCGATGGATGATAGATAGATAGAGAGATAGATGATAGATAGGTAGATAGAGAGATAGATGATAGATAGGTAGATAGATAGAGAGATAGATGATAGATAGGTAGATAGAGAGATAGATGATAGATAGGTAGATAGATAGAGAGATAGATGATAGATAGGTAGATAGATAGAGAGATAGATGATAGATAGGTAGATAGAGAGATAGATGATAGATAGGTAGATAGATAGAGAGATAGATGATAGATAGGTAGGTAGATAGATAGATAGATAGAAAGATAGAATGATAGATAGAGAGATAGATGATAGATAGGTAGATAGAGAGAGAGATAGATAGATAGAGGATAGATAGATAGATAGATAGATAGATGGATGGATAGAGAGAGAGATAGATAGAGAGAGGATAGATAGATGATAGATATATGATAGAGAGATAGATAGATAGATAGATAGATAGATAGATAGATGGATGGATAGGTAGATAGATAGATAGATAGAGAGAGAGATAGATAGATAGAGGATAGATAGATGGATGGATAGAGAGAGAGATAGATAGAGAGATAGAGGATAGATAGATAGATGATGATAGATAGATAGATAGATAGATAGATAGATAGATAGATAGATAGATAGAGGATAGACAGACAGATAGATAGATAGAGGATAGACAGACAGATAGATAGATAGATAGATAGATAGATAGGAAAGAAGACAGAAGAGGAAAGAGATATTTGCAGCTTCTCCGTTTTGCTTACCTCGCAGATGGTTTCAGTGGGTTGATGTTGTTGTTCTTCTGGTTGAACCTGTTTCACATAAAGAAAAGAGTTTATTTAATAGAAATAAAGAGCCAAGTATTTGATATTATACTGAAATGCAAACTGGGATGGGTACAATATATTTGCTTGGCAGTTCCCTCCTTACCAGAATAACAACCTCTTTATCTTTCACAAGTCGTTTCTGAAAACAAAGAGAATAAAGTCGGATTATAAATGGTAACGATCGCGTTGGGAAATCGGTAACTTTTATTCGCAAACCCAAATCAGAGATATTAGAGTCAAACAAAGGCCCTTACTTTTCTAAAAAGTGGGAGGCAACAAAATACTTTTCGAAGTATGCGCCTCGCCATTTTCGCTGCCATTCTTTCTGCGGAGAGAGAGAAACATCATTGGTGCAAACGGTAGTAATCCGATTGGTTGCTTTTATTTATATTTTATTATTTATATAGAGACATTAAACAGTTTGGCCCCACTTTTGAGCCTTGTACCAAACCCTTTTCTTTAATAGTGTTTTAATGTCGGTTTGAAAAACAGGTGAAGCCACTGAATGAGATGTGATTGGCTGTCGGCTTTTTGTAACCGTGAATACATAGTCACCCAATGGGAACCCTGGAATTAAGCCAACAAAATTCAAAAGGTGAAATCGGATTGGCTGTTGGTGGCTCCGCCCACTTTTTCTACAAATAAAACTGCAATCCCCTAGTGACCAACTGTGAAGAGTTTGGGGACCCCGGGGTTAATACTGTGAGAATGGCAGCAGGTTGGATTTCCCCATTGAAAGTCAATAGATAAAATCTGATTGGATGTTCATAGCCCTGCCCACTTTTGGGCATCCAACATATATCATCTTTTCATTCAAGCTGACCCCATGACTATGCGATTCAAGTTTGGGGGTGCAGCTTCAAAGCTGTAAGATTGGCAGCAGTTTGAAAATCTTCCCTGTCAAAGTCAATGGGAAAATTGGGGGGTTCGGAGCGGCGCCACAAAAAGAAGGGGGGCGGGATCGCTTAGAAAAACACAAGCAGCCTGCTCTGCTATAAGGCGAAGAAGTGTGGGGAGTTTGGGTGTTGTACCCCTAAAGTTATAGGAGGAGTAGCGTTTAGAAAATGGGGGGCGCTAACCAACATAATTACGTTTCCCCATAGCAACCCATAGCAACCAATCAGCAGCATTTACTGGTCACAAAGCCAAAACAATATATTGGTTGCTATGAGTTACTGCACACAGTGCTTAGTGGCTTTTATTACATAAGGGGTAAACCTCTGAATTTAAAAAAAAAATAATACTATTTACGAATGATAAAAGACGACCAATATAGATAAATAAAAGGAAGAAAACACGGTGTGGAATCCAATAAAATATATTAGAATTGGTAGGGTGATAAATCCCCGTAGGGAAAGGGAAACTGTATGTATAGTATATACTGTATTGTATTTATATTGGCCCCTCCCCCTGGGGATCTTACAATGGAACTGATTGGCACAGGGAACATATTTGCCCCGCCCCTGTTTATATGTATAAAGCCGGACGCGACTGGCGCATTTAATGTACAAACGTAATAGCGAATTTTTACTCACAGTGCGAATGTCATGAAAAGCTTTTTAAATATGGCTTATTCCCAAATTGCTCTCTATAATAAATATCCCCCCCACTATGTTACACTCTGTAGTAGGGAATTAAATACAGTCGCGCGGGGTGTATCCTTCCCCCACTTGTTACACTGATAAATCTGTCCCTAAACCTTTATTTCCATAATGTCCCCCCTATGTAACCGGAGCTCCACTCACCTTGCTCGCGTAAGAAAGAATGTGCCAATCCCAGGCTGCTTAGCAACAACCTCAGCTTTCTGCATTGTGACATCACAATACAGCTGCCTAAACTGTGACATCACAATGGCTCAAGCAATGCGATTACTGACAGGAGTTATGGGCACTGGGGGGGCTGTAATACTGATACTAATAATGGCAGGGGGTAAGGTTATTGGGGCAGTTGATATTGATATATGGATGTATAATATAAATAACATAACAATACAGGGCATTATTGTGCTGTTTATATTGAGCTAATACAGTATGTATATGTACAGGTATAGGATCCATTATCCAGAATGCTCGGGGTCTGGGGTTTTCCAGATAAGCGGTCTTTCTGTAATTGGGAGCTCCTACCTAAGTCTGCTACAAAAATTATTTAAACTGTAATTAAACCCAATAGGGCTGTTCTGCCCCAATAAGGGGTAATTATATCTTAGTTGGGATCAAGTACAGGTACTGTTTTATTATTACAGAGAAAAGGGAATCATTTTTAAAAATTTGAATTATTTTCTTATAATGGAGTCTATGAGAGACGGCCTGTAATTCCGAGCTCTGTTACTAGAACTCCCACAATCCCTTGCTCCAGCCCATGTGATGCCATCATTACTAGCAAGAGATACTGAGAGCCTGTCTGTTATACAGAATGTACCAATACATGGGCCGGGGGTACCAATCTGCACATAGGGGGAGTTGCAAGAATGGCAGCTCCCAAATAGAGGGGATCCCATAGAAAGCAAGGGGAGGGTTACAGGCACTTATTTGGATTTCATGGAATATAAAGGCCAATGGGTTGGGAATGATGGGGCTGCTTAACTGTATCCCCTGTGTGAGTGTCTGTATGGTACAGATTAGCTGTATGGGTTACTGCCAATCACAGTAGCCCAACTGTAATTGGCTGCGGGATCTCCTCACTAAATGGTACTAAGGTAAATGGGGCGCTGACAACCAGATGGCAAGGGACACAGACTGCAGATCTGATAGGGGATGCTGGGACATGTAGGCCAGTGACAGTTATAGGACTACAGGCTGAAGCTCTGATAGGGGATGCTGGGACATGTAGGCCAGAGACAATTATAGGACTACAGGCTGCAGCTCTGATAGGGGATGCTGGGATATGTAGGCCAGTGACAGTTATAGGACTACAGACTGCAGCTCTGATAGGGGATGCTGGGACATGTAGGCCAGTGACAGTTATAGGACTACAGACTGCAGCTCTGATAGGGGATGCTGGGACATGTAGGCCAGTGACAGTTATAGGACTACAGGCTGCAGCTCTTATAGGGGATTTTGGGACACGTAGGCCAGTGACAGTTATAGGGCTACAGACTGCAGCTCTGATAGGGGATGCTGGGACATGTAGGCCAGTGACAGTTATAGGACTACAGGCTGCAGCTCTGATAGGGGATGCTGGGACACGTAGGCCAGTGACAGTTATAGGACTACAGGCTGCAGCTCTGATAGGGGATGCTGGGACACGTAGGCCAGTGACAGTTATAGGGCTACAGGCTGCAGCTCTGATAGGGGATGCTGGGACATGTAGGCCAGTGACAGTTATAGGACTACAGACTGCAGCTCTGATAGGGGATGCTGGGACATGTAGGCCAGTGATAGTTATAGGACTACAGGCTGCAGCTCTGATAGGAGATGCTGGGACATGTAGGCCAGTGACAGTTATAGGACTACAGACTGCAGCTCTGATAGGGGATGCTGGGACATGTAGGCCAGTGACAGTTATAGGACTACAGGCTGCAGATCTGATAGAGGATGCTGGGACATGTAGGCCAGTGACAGTTATAGGACTACAGGCTGCACCTCTGATAGGGGATGCTGGGACATGTAGGCCAGTGACAGTTATAGGACTACAGGCTGCAGCTCTGATAGGGGATGCTGGGACATGTAGGCCAGTGACAGTTATAGGACTACAGGCTGAAGCTCTGATAGGGGATGCTGGGACATGTAGGCCAGAGACAATTATAGGACTACAGGCTGCAGCTCTGATAGGGGATGCTGGGACATGTAGGCCAGTGACAGTTATAGGGTTACAGACTGCAGCTCTGATAGGGGATGCTGGGACATGTAGGCCAGTGACAGTTATAGGGTTACAGACTGCAGCTCTGATAGGGGATGCTGGGACATGTAGGCCAGTGACAGTTATAGGGCTACAGGCTGCAGCTCTGATAGGGGATGCTGGGACACGTAGGCCAGTGACAGTTATAGGGCTACAGACTGCAGCTCTGATAGGGGATGCTGGGACATGTAGGCCAGTGACAGTTATAGGACTACAGGCTGCAGCTCTGATAGGGGATGCTGGGACACGTAGGCCAGTGACAGTTATAGGACTACAGGCTGCAGCTCTGATAGGGGATGCTGGGACATGTAGGCCAGTTACAGTTATAGGACTACAGGCTGCAGCTCTGATAGGGGATGCTGGGACACGTAGGCCAGTGACAGTTATAGGACTACAGACTGAGGCTCTGATAGGGGATGCTGGGACACGTAGGCCAGTTACAGTTATAGGACTACAGGCTGCAGCTCTGATAGGGGATGCTGGGACATGTAGGCCAGTGACAGTTATAGGACTACAGGCTGCAGCTCTGATAGGGGATGCTGGGACACGTAGGCCAGAGACAGTTATAGGACTACAGGCTGCAGCTCTGATAGGGGATGCTGGGACACGTAGGCCAGTGACAGTTATAGGACTACAGACTGAGGCTCTGATAGGGGATGCTGGGACACGTAGGCCAGTTACAGTTATAGGACTACAGGCTGCAGCTCTGATAGGGGATGCTGGGACATGTAGGCCAGTGACAGTTATAGGACTACAGGCTGCAGCTCTGATAGGGGATGCTGGGACACGTAGGCCAGTTACAGTTATAGGACTACAGGCTGCAGCTCTGATAGGGGATGCTGGGACACGTAGGCCAGTGACAGTTATAGGACTACAGGCTGCAGCTCTGATAGGGGATGCTGGGACACGTAGGCCAGTTACAGTTATAGGACTACAGGCTGCAGCTCTGATAGGGGATGCTGGGACACGTAGGCCAGTTACAGTTATAGGACTACAGGCTGCAGCTCTGATAGGGGATGCTGGGACACGTAGGCCAGAGACAGTTATAGGACTACAGGCTGCAGCTCTGATAGGGGATGCTGGGACATGTAGGTCAGTGACAGTTATAGGACTACAGGCTGCAGCTCTGATAGGGGATGTTGGGACACGTAGGCCAGAGACAGTTATAGGACTACAGGCTGCAGCTCTGATAGGGGATGCTGGGACATGTAGGCCAGTGACAGTTATAGGACTACAGGCTGCAGCTCTGATAGGGGATGCTGGGACATGTAGGCCAGTGACAGTTATAGGACTACAGGCTGCAGCTCTGATAGGGGATGCTGGGACATTTAGGCCAGTGACAGTTATAGGACTACAGGCTGCAGCTCTGATAGGGGATGCTGGGACACGTAGGCCAGAGACAGTTATAGGACTACAGGCTGCAGCTCTGATAGGGGATGCTGGGACATGTAGGCCAGTGACAGTTATAGGACTACAGGCTGCAGCTCTGATAGGGGATGCTGGGACACGTAGGCCAGAGACAGTTATAGGACTACAGGCTGCAGCTCTGATAGGGGATGCTGGGACACGTAGGCCAGAGACAGTTATAGGACTACAGGCTGCAGCTCTGATAGGGGATGCTGGGACATGTAGGCCAGAGACAGTTATAGGACTACAGGCTGCAGCTCTGATAGGGGATGCTGGGACATGTAGGCCAGTGACAGTTATAGGACTACAGGCTGCAGCTCTGATAGGGGATGCTGGGACATGTAGGCCAGAGACAGTTATAGGACTACAGGCTGCAGCTCTGATAGGGGATGCTGGGACATGTAGGCCAGAGACAGTTATAGGACTACAGGCTGCAGCTCTGATAGGGGATGCTGGGACATGTAGGTCAGAGACCGTTATAGGACTACAGGCTGCAGCTCTGATAGGGGATGCTGGGACATGTAGGTCAGAGACCGTTATAGGACTACAGGCTGCAGCTCTGATAGGGGATGCTGGGACATGTAGGCCAGTGACAGTTACAGGACTACAGGCTGCAGCTCTGATAGGGGATGCTGGGACATGTAGGCCTGAGACAGTTATAGGACTACAGGCTGTAGCTCTGATAGGGGATGCTGGGACATGTAGGCCAGAGACAGTTATAGGACTACAGGCTGCAGCTCTGATAGGGGATGCTGGGACATGTAGGCCAGAGACAGTTATAGGACTACAGGCTGCAGCTCTGTTAGGGGATGCTGGGACATGTAGGCCACTGACAGTTATAGGACTACAGATTTCAGCTCTGATAGGGGATGCTGGGACATGTAGGCCAGTGACAGTTATAGGGCTACAGGCTGCAGCTCTGATAGGGGATGCTGGGACATGTAGGCCAGTTACAGTTATAGGGCTACAGGCTGCAGCTCTGATAGGGGATGCTGGGACACGTAGGCCAGTTACAGGTCTACAGGCTGCAGCTCTGATAGGGGATGCTGGGACATGTAGGCCAGAGACAGTTATAGGACTACAGGCTGCAGCTCTGATAGGGGATGCTGGGACATGTAGGCCAGAGACAGTTATAGGACTACAGGCTGCAGCTCTGATAGGGGATGCTGGGACATGTAGTCCTGAGACAGTTATAGGACTACAGGCTGCAGCTCTGATAGGGGATGCTGGGACATCTAGGCCAGAGACAGTTATAGGACTACAGGCTGCAGATCTGATAGGGGATGCTGGGACATCTAGGCCAGTGACAGTTATAGGACTACAGGCTGCAGCTCTGATAGGGGATGCTGGGACACGTAGGCCAGAGACAGTTATAGGACTACAGGCTGCAGCTCTGATAGGGGATGCTGGGACATGTAGGCCAGAGACAGTTATAGGACTACAGGCTGCAGCTCTGATAGGGGATGCTGGGACATGTAGGCCAGTGACAGTTATAGGACTACAGGCTGCAGCTCTGATAGGGGATGCTGGGACATGTAGGCCAGAGACAGTTATAGGACTACAGGCTGCAGCTCTGATAGGGGATGCTGGGACATTTAGGCCAGAGACAGTTATAGAACTACAGGCTGCAGCTCTGATAGGGGATGCTGGGACATGTAGGCCAGAGACAGTTATAGGACTACAGGCTGCAGCTCTGATAGGGGATGCTGGGACATGTAGGTCAGAGACCGTTATAGGACTACAGGCTGCAGCTCTGATAGGGGATGCTGGGACATGTAGGTCAGAGACCGTTATAGGACTACAGGCTGCAGCTCTGATAGGGGATGCTGGGACATGTAGGCCAGTGACAGTTACAGGACTACAGGCTGCAGCTCTGATAGGGGATGCTGGGACATGTAGGCCAGAGACAGTTATAGGACTACAGGCTGTAGCTCTGATAGGGGATGCTGGGACATGTAGGCCAGAGACAGTTATAGGACTACAGGCTGCAGCTCTGATAGGGGATGCTGGGACATGTAGGCCAGTTACAGTTATAGGACTACAGATTTCAGCTCTGATAGGGGATGCTGGACATGTAGGCCAGTGACAGTTATAGGGCTACAGGTTGCAGCTCTGATAGGGGATGCTGGGACATGTAGGCCAGTTACAGTTATAGGGCTACAGGCTGCAGCTCTGATAGGGGATGCTGGGACACGTAGGCCAGTGACAGTTATAGGACTACAGGCTGCAGCTCTGATAGGGGATGCTGGGACATGTAGGCCAGAGACAGTTATAGGACTACAGGCTGCAGCTCTGATAGGGGATGCTGGGACATGTAGGCCAGAGACAGTTATAGGACTACAGGCTGCAGCTCTGATAGGGGATGCTGGGACATCTAGGCCAGAGACAGTTATAGGACTACAGGCTGCAGATCTGATAGGGGATGCTGGGACATCTAGGCCAGTGACAGTTATAGGACTACAGGCTGCAGCTCTGATAGGGGATGCTGGGAAATGTCGGCCAGTTACAGGACTACAGGCTGCAGCTCTGATGATAGGGGATGCTGGGACATGTAGGCGAGTTACAGGACTACAGGCTGCAGCTCTGATAGGGGATGCTGGGACACGTAGGCCAGTGACAGTTATAGGACTACAGGCTGCAGCTCTGATAGGGGATGCTGGGACATGTAGGCCAGAGACAGTTATAGGACTACAGGCTGCAGCTCTGATGATAGGGGATGCTGGGACATGTAGGCCAGAGACAGTTATAGGACTACAGGCTGCAGCTCTGATGATAGGGGATGCTGGGACATGTATGCCCTTTACAGTTATAGGAGTTGCCAGCAGGGGCCAATTAACCACTGTTTGTCGTAGACCCATGAATGAGTTTTCAAACTGTGCGGCTTATTTGGGAATGGGGTGCTATGACTTTTGCGAGGGGTGGGTAGTTAATTGCCCCAGCAGGGGCAATTGTCACAGAGAACTGAAGGAAACATTGTAATATTGGGGCACGAGTTTTGCCATGGCAAGCACCACTCACATTTTCTTCAGGAAATGTACCTCTCTAGTTATATTTTAATGGTTCCCAGGTTCTTTATAATAGGGATGTAAACATCTGAATTCTAAACTCTTCTGTTATATCTTTTAGTAGAAATTAGGCAAAAATTAGGGCTTATTTATGATGCCCGAGTATTTTGACAGAGTTATAACAATGGCTAATGCTCTGGGAAAATTACACTCTGCCATTTAACATTTTATTCTTGAACCAACAAATGTATTTGTAGCTGTAATATTGGTGTGTAGGCGCCATCTCAGTGCCTTGTGCCTGAGTCTGAGCTTTCAGCCAGCGCTACACATTAGAACTGCTTTCAGCTAACCTATTGTTTCTCCTACTCCCATGTAACTGGAGGAGTCCCAAGCCGGACTTGGATTTCTTACTATTGAGTGCTATTCTGATACCTACTGGGAGCTGCTATCTTGCTCCCTTCCCATTGTTCTGCTGATCGGCTGCTGGGGGTGAGGGGGGGGGATATCACTCCAACTTGCAGCGCAGCAGTAAAGTGTGCCTGAGTCTGAGCTTTCAGCCAGCGCTACACAGTAGAAGTGCTTTCAGCTAACCTATTGTTAGCTTATTCTTCCGCTTCTTCTTATTCTTAGCGCCCCCCATTTTCTAAACGCTACTCCTCCTATAACTTTAGGGGTACAACACCCAAACTCCCCACACTTCTTCGCCCTATAGCGGAGCAGGCTGCTTGTGTTTTTCTAAGCGATCCGGCCCCCCCGTCTTTTTGTGGCGCCGCTCCGAACCCCCCAATTTTCCCATTGACTTTGACAGGGAAGATTTTCAAACTGCTGCCAATCTTACAGCTTTGAAGCTGCACCCCCCAAACTTGAATCACACAGTCATGGGGTTGCCCTGAATGAAGCAGCAAACATTTGTTGGATGACCCCAAAGTGGGAGGGACCAACAACAGCCAATCAAATTGTAATAATTGACTTTAATGGGGAAATTGAAACTGCTGCCAATCTTACAGCTGTGAGGCCACACCCCCCAAACTTGAATCACACAGTCATGGGCTCAGCCTGAATGAAAATAGGATGATTGTTGGATGCCCAAAAGTGGGCGGAGCTGTGAACAGCCAATCAGATTTTACCTATTGACTTGGCAGAAATCCAACCTGCTGCCAGTCTCACAGTATTAATCCCGGGGCCCCAAACTTGCAGAGTTAGGCACCAGGTGACTGCAGTTCAGAGTTAGAAAAAGTGGGTGGAGCCACCAACAGCCAATCAGATTTTACCTATTGACTTTCAATGGGGAAATCCAGCCTGCTGCCAGTCTCACAGAAT
This sequence comes from Xenopus tropicalis, assembly GCF_000004195.4. Lineage (NCBI taxonomy): Eukaryota > Metazoa > Chordata > Amphibia > Anura > Pipidae > Xenopus > Xenopus tropicalis. The sequence goes on from NC_030684.2 coordinate 10,924,053, forward strand.
TAACACCGGGGCCCCCAAACTTTTCACAGTTTGCCACTAGGGGACTACAGTTTTAGTTTTGAGAAAGTGGGCGGGGCCACCAACAGCCAATCAAATTTCACTTATTTTATTTTATTGGTTTGATGCCAGGGTTCCCAAACTTTGCACAGTCACTGGGCGACTTTGTACTCAAGGTTAGAAAAGGTGGGCGGGGCCACCAAAAGCCAATCACATTTCTTTCATTGTTTTCAGTGGGAAAATTTTAACTGCTGCCGTTCTCACATGTTTAATGTCGGTCCCCAAACTTTGCGCAGTTTGTCACTAGGTGACTATGTTCCAAGTTTAGAAAGGTGGGTGGGGCCAACAACAACCAATTAGATCTCACCTATAGACTTCTTATGTTTAAATTTAAACTGCGGCCATTCTTTAAATTTTGATACTAAGGTCCCCAACAGCCGCCGACAGCCAATCAGACTTGATTTTTTTGGTTTATATTTAAAATGTTGCTTTGCTCACACTATTTATGTCAGGGTTCCCAAACAAGTGGGAGGAGCCACCAACAGCCAATCCATTTCCACCCATTAGATTTCATTGGTTTATATTTAAACTGATGCCATTATTTAAATATTAATTCCAGGGTTGTTAAAGTTTCCAGAGTTAGTCACTGGGTATTTGCCATTCAAAGTTAGAAAAAAGTGGGCGGAGCCACCAGCAGCCAATAACATTTCACCTATTACTTTCAATGGGGAAGTGTAAAATGCTGCCATTCTCACAATTTTTATGCCTGAGTCCCCAAAATTTGCAAAGTTGGTCACTGGGGGACTGCAGTTCAAAAATAGGAAAAGTAGGTTGGGCCACTAACAGCCAATCAGATTTCATCCATTGAATTTTATTGGTTTAAATGTAAAATGCTGCCATTCTCACACTATTTATGCCGGGGTGCCCACTGTTTGTCACTGGGTGACTTCGACTCAAGGTTAGAAAAAGTGGGCGGAGCCACCAACCACCAATCACAATTCACCTATTGACTTTTATTGGTTTAAATTTTAATTGCTGCCGTTCTGTAACTATAAATCCCAGGGCCCCTAAACTTCGCAGAGTTAGTCACTGGGTCACTGCAGTTCCAGGTTAGAAAAAGGGGGTGGAGCCACCAACCGCCAATCAGATGTCGTTGACTTTCAGTGGGGAAATTTAAGTTGCTGCCATTCAGACACTATTAAAACCAAAGTCCCCAAACTTTGCACAGTGGTTTACTGTATAACTGTGGGTCCAAGGTTAGAAAAAGTTGGCGGAGCCCAATCAGTGATGTCATGTTTTTCAACCCAACATGAAGATTGTTCTCAAACTTCCCTTTCTAGTTCCTACTGTGATTGGCTGCAAGTTTGCCACACATGTATATGTTGCTAAAGTAAGTGGGACCCTAGCAACCAAAAGACACAGTCATTACTGTCTCCCTTACTTCAGCCCGTGGTCTCTCCCAGGCAGGTACCAACTGGCAGCCATCAGACTTATGGCAGTGACAGTTGGAGGCTGGGAATAGGGCAGCTCTGAGACTTGTATCTCTATACCCTTTAGCCCTGACACTTACATACAGTGTAACTTACAGAGAGAAATAAGAATATGAAGGAATCTGGTACCAAATCCCTTTCTATCCTTCTGTGTATTTATCCCGAGAGGTTTGCAGTCTCCCTGCTCCCCCATTCCTCCCACCAACCCCAACTCTCCCATAATGACATTTATATTAGAATAAGTACAAACCCAAGACTGATACCCCAAGTGCTGCCCAGAGTCCCACCCAGTGATTTCCTCCATTTCTGCCATTATTTCCCTTAATGCCCCCCCCCCAGTGTATCAGTGCTGCACCCCTCCAGCTGAACATTCCCATCATTCCCGTACCCCTGACTTGCCGAGGGGTAACATAAACGTTCAGACACCATTGGATAGCCCTGTTTGAGTCACGGGGATATTAGACTTACAATAATGAGAAATAAACCCATTTAGAATTATGGTTGTGTTCATGATTTATTTTCCTATTAAACAGACCAACTGCATTAAGCTCACACTGTGCAACACACTCACATCTGACATATTAGTGTAAATTGCCATATTGCTGCCACATCTGAGTGTTCATTCACTGGATCATTCTGGTCTCTTTATATAAATCCGCTCTGCCTTTTCCTGGTGTCAAATGCAAACATGGAAGAGGCAGAGTGGTATGGCAGCTCCACCCAGCAAAGGGAGAGGGTAACATGGGGGCAGGTATGAGGCCAATGCAGGATAAGGTGGTGTTGGCAGAGGTTCAAAAGGGTTTAATTCTAAAAGGTTCATTAAAAGACCTTCCCAATTACAGGGCATTTACCTTTATATACATGGGTTATATGATGCTATAAGTACGTCCCCACACTCATACATATACACACACATATACACACACATACACACATATACACACCCATACACACACATACACACCCATACACACATATACACCCATACACACATATACACACCCATACACACATATATACACACCCATCACACACATACACACACCCATACACACATACACACACCCATACACACATATCCACACACGCCATACACACACATACACACATATACACACCCATACACACATATACACACCCATACACACATATATACACACCCATACACACATACACACACCCAATACACACATATACACACCCATACACACATATACACACCCATACACACATATACACACCCATACACACATATACACACCCATACACACATATACACACACCCATACACACATATATACACACCCATACACATACACACACCCATACACACATATACACACCCATATACCCACATACACACTCATACACACTCATACACACATATTCACACCCACACACACATATATACACACACACATACACACATATACACACCCATACACACTCATACACACATATACATACCCATACACACACCCATACACACATATACACACCCCATACACACCCATACACACATATACACACCCATACACACACCCATACACACATAACACACCCATAACACACACATACACCATACACACCATATACACATATACACCCCATACACACATATACACACCCATACACACATATATACACACCCACACACACATATATACACACACACATACACACATATACACACCCATACACACATATACACACCCACACTCATACACACATATACATACCCATACACACACCCATACACACATATACACACCCATACACACACATACACACCCATACACACATATACACACACCCATACACACACCCATACACACATATACACACCCATACACACACATACACACCCATACACACATATACACACCCATACACACATATACACACCCATACACACATATACACACCCATACACACATATATACACACCCATACACACATACACACACCCATACACACATATATACACACCCATACACACATATATACACACCCATACACACACCCATACACATACACACATATACACACCCATATACCCACATACACACTCATACACACTCATACACACATATATACACACACACACCCACACACACATATATACATACACACATATACACACCCATAACACATATACACACCCATACACACATATACACACCCATACACACATATACATATACACACCCATACACACATATACACACCCACACTCATACATATACACACACATACACACAATATACACACCCATACACACATATACATATACACACCCATACACACATATACACACCCACACTCATAGTAACCATAGTAACATAGTAAGTTGGGTTGAAAAAAGACATACGTCCATCAAGTTCAACCATAATGCCTATACCTAACCTGCCTAACTACAAGTTGATCCAGAGGAAGGCGAAAAACCCATCTGAAGCCTCTCTAATTTGCCTCAGAGGGGAAAAAATTCCTTCCTGACTCCAAGATGGCAATCGGACCAGTCCCTGTATCAACTTTGTACTAAGAGCTATCTCCCATAACCCGTGTATTCCCTCACTTGCTAAGAATCCATCCAGCCCCTTCTTAAAGCTATATAATGTATCAGCCAGTACGACTGATTCGGGGAGGGAATTCCACAACTTCACAGCTCTCACTGTAAAAAATCCTTTCCGAATATTTAAATGGAACCTCCCTTCTTCTAAACGGAGTGGGTGCCCTCGTGTCCGTTGAAGGACCTACTGGTAAATAAAACATTAGAGAGGTTATTATATGATCCCCTTATATATTTATACATAGTTATCATGTCACCTCTTAAGCGCCTCTTCTCCAGTGTAAACAGACCCAACTTGGCCAGTCTTTCTTCATAACCGAGACTTTCCATACCCTTTACCAGCTTAGTTGCCCTTCTCTGGACCCTCTCTAGCTCAATAATGTCCCGTTTGAGCACTGGGAGACCAAAACTGAAACAGCATATTCTAGATGGGGCCTTACCAGTGCTCCTGTAAAGGGGAAGAATAACCCCCTCCTCCCGTGAATCTATACCCCTTTTAATACAGCTCAGAACCTTGTTTGCCCTTGCAGCTGCCTGCCTGGCATTGCTTGCTACAGCCAAGTTTATTATCTACAAGGACTCCAAGATCCTTCTCCATTATGGATTTGCCTAGTGCAGTCCCATTAAGGTTATACGGGGCTTGCATATTTTTACATCCCAGGTGCATGACCTTACATTTATCCACATTAAATCTCATCTGCCACTTAGCTGCCCAGATTGCCAGTTGGTCAAGATCCTGCTGCAGGGATGTCACATCCTGGATAGAATTGACTGGTCTGCAGAGTTTTGTGTCATCTGCAAACACTGATACATTACTCATAATACCTCTCCCCTAAGTCATTTATGAACAAATTAAACAAAAGTGGACCCAGTACAGAACCCTGAGGGACCCCACTGAGAACCTTACTCCAAGTAGAGAATGTGCCATAACAACCACCCTCTGTACCCGATCCTGTAGCCAGTTTTCTATCCATGGTGCAAACGGCTTCACTAAGACCAATAGACCTTAGCTTAGAAAGCAGTCGTTTGTGGGGAACGGTATCAAATGCTTTGGCAAAATCCAAATAGATTATATCTACTGCATCCCCACTGTCCAGCTTCTTACTTACCTCATCATAAAAAGCAATTAAATTGGTCTGACATGACCTGTCCTTCATAAAGCCATGCTGATTACTGCTCATAATGCCATTCTCCACTACATAATTTTGAATGTGATCCCTTAACAAGCCTTCAAATAACTTGCCCACCACGGATGTCAAACTTACAGGCCTATAATTGCCAGGCTGAGATCTTATTCCCTTTTTAAATATGGGAGTGACATTCGCCTTCTTCCAATCACTAGGTACCATACCTGATGAAAGAGAGTCTGAGAATATCAGAAACAAGGGCCACTGCAATTCTGCCCCTAGCTCTCTCAGTACCCGAGGGTGTATTCCATCTGGCCCAGGTGCCTTGTTTACATTTATCGTGTGTAACCCTTTAAGCACCATATCCTGTGCCAACCACTGTGTAGTTGGAGCTGAGGCAACAGTGAAGCTATTGGGTGAGACTTGGCCCACTGGCTCCTCTACTGTATACACAGAAGAAAAGAACTGGTTAAGCACATCTGCCTTTTCTGTATCCGCTGTAACCATATTGTTATTATAACTCAATGGGGCCACACCCTCAACCTGCATCTTTTTACTATTAATATACTTAAAAAACTTTTTGGGTTAGTCTTGGCCTCGGCCGCGATGCGCTCCTCATTTTCTATCTTTGCCTTCCGGATTGCTGTTTTACAACACTGTTATAGTGTTTATATTCATTAAACGCAGCTACTGTCCCTCTGACTTATATTTCTTAAAAGCTTTCCTTTTTTCCCTATTAACTTCTTTACCTCAGAGTTAAGCCACATAGGGTGATTCTTAACACTTCTACTTTTTCTTATTAATGGAATGAATTGAGAACAGTAATGATTTAATATCAATTTTAAATGACAACCATTTCTGCTCTGTATTTTTATCAGAAAACATAATGCCCCAATCTATGCCCTGAAGCGCTGCCCTTAAGGAGCTAAAATTTGCCTTCCTAAAATTCATTGTCTTTGTTGCCCCGTGTAAATTTGTTTCTGCACCAAACATCAAATGAAATAACATTATGGTCACTATTACCCAGGGTTCAACCACTTGCACATTTGCTATACGTTCTGGGTCATTAGAGATCACTAGATCTAGTATAGCATTGTTCCTGGTTGGCTCCTCAACAACCTGTGACATAAAGTTGTCGTGCAGCAAGTTTATAAACTTGTTCCCATTTACTGTCCTGGCAGTACTATTGCCCCAGTCATATCAGGGTAATTAAAATCCCCCATTATATCACTTGCCCCAAACTAGCAGCACTCATACATATACACACCCATACACCCATATACCACACATATACACATATACACACCCATACACACCATATACACACCCAGACTCATACATATACACACCCACACTCTACATATACACAGGGCCGCCATCAGGGGGGCACAGGGGGGACTGTTGTCCCGGGTCCGGCCGATTGTTGCTTTAAAGGGGGCCCCGGCCGTGACAACAGCTTTTAAGCACGGGCCCCCTTTAAAGAAATTACGGGCCCTTGGGTCATTGGTGGTCAGCGGGTAATTCAATTGGCTGGGCCCCGGTGTACTGACGTCACAAGTATGCACGGGGCCCAGCCAATGAATTACCCACTGACCACGGGCGCAACCTTATAAAAACTGCAGCCGGCAAGCCGGTGGGCATAAGAAGAGGATACAAGCCGGAGGAGGCGGCGGGCGGCGGATGATATAGAAGGCGGGTGCTGGGGAGAGCAGGGAGAGCCACAGGACATGCCTCAGGAGGATGGTAGGGAAGGAGGATGTTAGGGGGGGCTGGAGGATGTTGGGGATGACGCTGGGGGAAGCTGGAGGATGGTAAGGGGGCTGGATGATGCTGGGGGAAGCTGGATGATGGTAGGTGGGGCTGGAGCATGCTGGGGAGGATGCTGGAGGATGTTGGGAAGGACGCTGGGTGAAGCTGGAGGATGGTAAGGGGGGCTGGAGGATGCTGATGAGGTGCTGGGGGAAGGTGGAGGATGCTGGGAGGGAGCTGGAGGATTTTGTGGAGGATGCTAGGGGGCAACTGGAGGATGCTGCAGCGGGAAGCGGGCCATAGTATGAGGATGCTGGGGAGGACCAGCAATGTTTTAGCGGGGCCCTCGGCTGGCTAGCAATGTTTAGGGGGTCGCTACCCTGGCTACCAATGTTTTAGGGGGTCCCTGGCTACCAGTGTTTTAGGGGGCCCTGGCTACCAATGTCTCTGTCCTTTGTACTGATGGGAGGGCCATTGGGGAGGTGTGTGGGGCATGGGAGGAGGGGGCCCAGAAAATTCTGTTCTGAGGGGCCCCGTGATTTCTGATGGCGGCCCTGCATATACACACCCATACACACATATACATACCCATATACACATATACACACCCACACTCATACATATACACACCATACACACATATCATACCCATATACACATATAACACACCCACACTCATACATATACACACCCATACACACATATACCACCCATACACACACCCACACACACATATACCCACCCATACACACACACACATATACACACCCATACACACATATACACACCCACACTCATACATATACACACCCATACACACATATACACACCCATACACACCCATACACACAAACACACATATACCCACCCATACACACACCCACACACACATATACACACCCATACAACACATATACACACCTATACACACTCATACACACATATACACCCATACACACACTCCCATACACACATATACCACACCCATACACACATATATACACCCATAACACATATTACCACATATAACACACCATACATATACACACCCATACACACATATACACAATATACACACATATACACACCCTATACACACATATATACACCCATACACACTATACACACCCATACACACATACTGTATACACACCCATACACACATATACATACCCATACACACATATACACACCCATACACACATATACACACATATACACTCATACATATACACACACCCCATACACACATATACACACTCATACACACATATACATACCCATTACACACATATACACACTCATACACACCCATACACACTTACACACTCATACACACATATACACACCCATACACACACTCCCATACACACATATACACACCCATACAACCATATACACACCCATACACACATACTGTATACATACCCATTACACACATATACATACCCATACACCATATACACACCATACACACATATAACACATATATACACACATATACACACCCATACACACATATACACACCCATACACACATACTGTATACACACCATAACACATATACATACCCATACACACATATACATACCCATACACACATACACACAACCCATAACACAACTCATACACACATATACATACCCATACACACATATACACACATATACATACCCATCACACATACACACACCCATACACATATACACACCCATACACACATAAACACACCCATACACACCCATACACACCATACACACATATACCATCCATACACACATATACATACCCATACACACATATACACACTATACATACCCATACACACACCCATACACACATATACACACCATACACACATAAAACACACCCATACACACCCATACACACATATACACACCCATACACACATATACACACCCATACACACTATACACACCCATACACACATATGCCGCTGTCCCCGCATTTCCGTAACATTCATGGAACGATCCCGTGATAGCGAGATCCGCCGGCTGAAGGTGGGCGCTCCTGCTCCTTGCGCGCCTTCCTCTCCTTATGTGGCTCCCTTCTTCGGCGGTGCAGGCCCTTTTATAAGGTTGCGCCCCGTGCGTATTGATGTCACACATACCCAAGCGCGCAACCTTATAAAAAGGGCCTGGCACCGCCGCACATGGAGCCACATAAGGAGAGGAACCACGGAAGAAGTAGGAGGATTGCACTGTGTATGAAGGGTACGTGTATGGGGGGGCACTGTGTATGAAGGGTACTGTGTATGGGGGGGCTCTGTGTATGAAGGGTACTGTGTATTGGGGGGCATGTGTATGGGGGGCTTCTGTGTATGAAGGGTACTGTGTATAGGGGGTACTGTGTATGGGGGATACTGTGTATTGGGGGTACTGTGTATTGGGGGTACTGTGTATTGGGGGTACTGTGTATTGGGGTACTGTGTATGAAAGGCATTGTGTATTGGGGGGCACTGTGTATGAAGGGTACTGTGTTTTGGGGGGCACTGTGGTATTGGGTTCTGTGTATTGGGGGGTACTGTGTATTGGGGTACTGTGTATGAAGCCATTGTGTATTGGGGGCAACTGTGTATTGGGGGGGCACTGTGTATGAAAGGTAACTGTGTATTGGGGGGGCACTGTGTATGAAAGGTATGTGTATGGGGGCACTGTGTATGAAGGGTATGTGTATTGGGGTACTGTGTATGAAGGGTACTGTGTATTGGGGGACATGTGTATGAAGGCATTGTGTATTGGGGCACTGTGTATTGGGGGGCACTGTGTATGCAGGGTACTGTGTAATGAAGGGCATTGTGTATTGAGGGGCACTGTGTATTGGGGGGAACTGTGTATTGGGGGGAAACTGTGTATTGGGGGTACTGTGTATGAAGGCATTGTGGTTATGGGGGGGCATGTGTATGAAGGTTACTGTGTTTGGGGGCACTGTGTATTGGAGTTCTGTGTATGGGGGCACTGTGTATTGGGGGGCACTGTGTATGGGGGGCACTGTGTATGCGGGGTACTGTGTATGAAGGGCATTGTGTATTGAGGGGCACTGTGTATTGGGGGGAACTGTGTATGAAGGGTACTGTGTATTGGGGGTACTGTGTATGAAGGGTAATGTGTATTGGGGGGCACTGTGTATTGAGGGGCACTGTGTATGAAGGGTACTGTGTATTGGGGGAACTGTGTATGAAGGGTAATGTGTATTGGGGGCACTGTGTTTTGGGGCACTGTGTATTGGGGTACTGTGTAAATTGGGGCACTGTGTTTGGGGGTTACTGTGGTATGAAGGGCATTGTGTATTGAGGGGCACTGTGTATAGTTATGGGGTACTGTGTATGAAGGGTACTGTGTATTGGGGGTACTGTGTATTGGGGTACTGTGTATGAAGGCATTGTGTATTGGGGGGCACTGTGTATGAAGGGTACTGTGTGTTGGGGGCACTGTGTATTGGGGTTCTGTGTATTGGGGGTACTGTGTATTGGGATTGGGGTACTGTGTATGAAGGCATTGTGTATTGGGGGGCACTGTGTATGAAGGGTACTGTGTTTTGGGGGCACTGTGTATTGATGGGGTTTGTGTATTGGGGGTACTGTGTATTGGGGGCACTGTGTATGAAAGGTACTGTGTATTGGGGGGCACTGTGTTGAAAGGTACTGTGTATTGGGGGCACTGTGTATGAAGGGTACTGTGTATTGGGGGTACTGTGTATGAAGGTACTGTGTATTGGGGGACACTGTGTATGAAGGGCATTGTGTATTGGGGCACTGTGTATTGGGGCACTGTGTATGCAGGTACTGTGTATGAAGGGCATTGTGTATGAGGGGCACTGTGTATTGGGGGGAACTGTGTATTGGGGAACTGTGTATTGGGGTACTGTGTATGAAGGCATTGTGGTTATGGGGGGCACTGTGTATGAAGGTTACTGTGTTTTGGGGGCACTTGTGTATTGGAGTCTGTGTATTGGGGGTGCTGTGTATTGGGGCACTGTGTTATGAAGGGTAATGTGTATTGGGGGCACTGTGTATGAAGGGTACTATGTATTGGGGGGGCACTGTGTATTGGGGGCACATAAAGAGAGAGATATATACCCCCTCCAACACACCCACACACACAATATAACAACCCATACACACATATACACACCTATACACCATACACACATCTACTCACCACATCTACAACACACTCCCATCACACACATATACACACCCAAACACATATACAACACCCATAAACCATATACACACATAACACACCCATACCACACATATTCAACCACACCATACACATACACTATACACATATATACACATATACACACCCATAACACACATATTACACATCCCATACACACATATACCACACACCTAACATACACACATACACACATATACAACTACCATATATACACACATATACACACCATACACACTATACCACACATATACACCTCATACATATACACACATCCACTACACACATATACACACTCATACACACATATATACATACCCATAACACACATATACACAAACTCATAACACACCCATACACCACATATACACACCTCATACACACATATACACACCCATACACACACTCCCATACACACATATACACACCCATACAAACACACATATACACACCCATACACACATACTGTATACATACCCATACACACATATACATACCCATACACACATATACACACCCATACACACATATACACTATATACACACATATACACACCCATACACACATATACACACCCATACACACATACTGTATACACACCCATACACACATATTACATACCCATAACACATATACATACCATACACACATACACACATCATACACACTCATACCACATATACATACCATACACACATATACACACATATACATACCCATACACACATACACACACCCATACACACATATAACAACCCATACACACATAAACACACCCATACACACCCATACACACCCTACACACATATACACATCCATACACACATATACATACCCATACACACATATACACACATATACATCCCATCACACACCATACACACATATACACACCCATACACACATAAACACACCCATACCACACCCATACACACATATACACACCCATACACACATATAATACACACACATACACACATATACACACCCATACACACATATGCCGCTGTCCCGCATTTCCGTAACATTCATGGAACGATCCGTGATAGCGAGATCCGCCGGCTGAAGGTGGGCGCTCCTGCTCCTTGCGCGCCTTCTCTCCTTATGTGGCTCCTTCTTCGGCGGTGCCAGGCCCTTTTATAAGGTTGCGCCCCGTGCGTATTGATGTCACACATACCCACAGGCGCAACCTTATAAAAGGGCCTGGCACCGCCGCACATGGAGCCACATAAGGAGAGGAACCACGGAAGAAGTAGGAGGATTGCACTGTGTATGAAGGGTACTGTGTATGGGGGCACTGTGTATGAAGGGTACTGTGTATGGGGGGGCTCTGTGTATGAAGGGTACTGTGTATTGGGGGGCACTGTGTATGGGGGGCTCTGTGTATGAAGGGTACTGTGTATAGGGGTACTGTGTATGGGGGATACTGTGTGTATTGGGGGTACTGTGTATTGGGGGTACTGTGTATTGGGGGTTATGTGAATTCGGGGTACTGT